>NC_092227.1:35303720-35313720 GCF_036320965.1 Panulirus ornatus | reverse complement strand
TTGTGGAAGAGCAGTGTGGTTTCAGAAGTGGTAGAGGATGTGTGGATCAGGTGTTTGCTTTGAAGAATGTATGTGAGAAATACTTAGAAAAGCAAATGGATTTGTATGTAGAATTTATGGACCTGGAGAAGGCATATGATAGAGTTGATTGAGATGCTCTGTGGAAGGTATTAAGAATATATGGTGTGGGAGGCAAGTTGTTAGAAGCAGTGAAAAGTTTTTATCGAGGATGTAAGGCATGTGTACGTGTAGGAAGAGAGGAAAGTGATTGGTTCTCAGTGAATGTAGGTTTGCGGCAGGGGTGTGTGATGTCTCTATGGTTGTTTAATTTGTTTATGGATTTGGTTTTTAAGGGAGGTGAAGATATCTGGGAGTTGATCTGGCAGCGGATGGAACCATGGAAGCGGAAGTGGATCATAGGGTGGGGAGGGGGCGAAAATCCTGGGAGCCTTGAAGAATGTGTGGAAGTCGAGAACATTATCTCGGAAAGCAAAAATGGGTATGTTTGAAGGAATAGTGGTTCCAACAGTGTTGTATGGTTGCGAGGCGTGGGCTATGGATAGAGTTGTGCGTAGTAGGGTGGATTTGCTGGAAATGAGATGTTTGAGGACAATGTGTGGTGTGAGGTGGTTTGATCGATTAAGTAATGCAAGGGTAAGAGAAATGTGTGGAAATAAAAAGAGCGTGGTTGAGAGAGCAGAAGAGGGTGTTTTGAAATGGTTTGGGCACATGGAAAGAATGAGTGAGGAAAGATTGACCAAGAGGATATATGTGTCGGAGGTGGAGGGAACGAGGAGAAGTGGGAGACCAAATTGGAGGTGGAAAGATGGAGTGAAAAAGATTTTGTGGGATCGGGGCCTGAACATGCAGGAGGGTGAAGGCGGGCAAGGAATAGAGTGAATTTAGATCGATGTGGTATACCAGGGTTGACGTGCTGTCAGTGGATTGAATCAGGGCATGTGAAGCGTCTGGTGTAAACCATGGAAAGTTGTGTGGGGCCTGGAAGTGGAAAGGGAGCTGTGGTTTCGGGCATTATTGCATGACGGCTAGAGACTGAGTTTGAACGAATGGGGCCTTTGTTGTATTTTCTTAGCGCTACCTCGCACACATGAGGGGGGAGGGGGATGGTATTCCATGTTTGGCGAGGTGGCGATTGGAATGAATAAAGGCAGACAGTGTGAATTGTGTGCATGGGTGTATATGTATGTGTCTGTGTGTGTATATATATGTGTACATTGAGATGTATAGGTATGTATATTTGCGTGTGTGGACGTGTATGTATATACATGTGTATGGGGGGTGGGTTGAGCCATTTCTTTCGTCTGTTTCCTTGCGCTACCTCGCAAACGCGGAAGACAGCAACAAAGCATAATAATAGAATAAATAAGATATATATATATATATATATATATATATATATATATATATATATATATATATATATATATATATATATATATATATATATATATATATATATATATATATATATATATATATATATATATATATATATTTTTTTTTTTTTTTTTTTTTTACTTTGTCGCTGTCTCCCGCGTTTGCGAGGTAGCGCAAGGAAACAGACGAAAGAAATGGCCCAACCCACCCCATACACATGTATATACATACGTCCACACACGCAAATATACATACCTACACAGCTTTCCATGGTTTACCCCAGACGCTTCACATGCCTTGATTCAATCCACTGACAGCACGTCAACCCCGGTATACCACATCGCTCCAATTCACTCTATTCCTTGCCCTCCTTTCACCCTCCTGCATGTTCAGGCCCCGATCACACAAAATCTTTTTCACTCCATCTTTCCACCTCCAATTTGGTCTCCCTCTTCTCCTCGTTCCCTCCACCTCCGACACATATATCCTCTTGGTCAATCTTTCCTCACTCATTCTCTCCATGTGCCCAAACCACTTCAAAACACCCTCTTCTGCTCTCTCAACTACGCTCTTTTTATTTAAACACATCTCTCTTACCCTTACGTTACTCACTCGATCAAACCACCTCACACCACACATTGTCCTCAAACATCTCATTTCCAGCACATCCATCCTCCTGCGCACAACTCTATCCATAGCCCACGCCCGAAAACCAAAACAAAAATTTTTGGGGAACCTCCCCCCTTCCCAAACATACCCTTTTTTTGCTTTCCCGAGAAATGTTCTCGACTTCCACCCCAATCTTAAAAACCCCCAAAAAATTTTTGGGCCCCCCCCCCACCCAAAATTGATCCACTTCCCTTTCCATGGTTCCATCCCCCTGCCAGACCCACCCCACATAATTTAAAAAACTTTACTTCCCCCAGTTTTCTCCTTTTAAAATCACCTCCCAATTTACTTGACCCTCAACCCTACTGTACCTAATAACCTTGCTCTTTTTCGCATTTTCTCTTAACTTTCTTCTTACCCCAAAACTTTTCCAAACCCAAATTAACCACTTCCAGGGTTTTTCCCCATAACACCCACCAGCGCTGATCATCAAGGCGGGCCCAAAAACTGGAAATCACTTCCCAAACCCCTCTCATCCCCAACAGACTTCATACTTTCCCCCCTTTCCAAAAAATCTTGCCCTTACCTCCCTAAAACCCCATCCATAAACAAATTTAAAAAACCATGGGAGGGCAAACACACAAAACCCCGGGCCGGGAAAAATTTAAATTTACCCGAGAACCAATCACTTTCCCTCCTTCCCACCCGACACATCCTTTTAAACCCCGATAAAAACTTTTCACAAATTCTAAAAAACTTTCCCCCCCACACCATAAATTTTTTTAATACCTTCCACAAGCACTCATAACTTTTAACATATGCCCTTTTCCAAACCATAAATGCTACAATACAAATCCATTTTTTCTTTTTCTAAGTATTTCTCACAAACAAATTTCAAACAAACACCTGATCCACACATCCTCTAACCCCTTCTGAAACCCACTGCATATATAATATAATATATATAATATATAAAATATATTTTTTTATAAATATATATTTTTATTTTAATTATAAATATATATAATATAATGCATATTTTAAAAATATATAAAATATATTTTTTTTTTCATACTTTTTCCACCCCCCGCTTTTAGCGAGGTACCCGTTAAGAACAGAGAAAGGGGCCCTTTAGAGGAATATCCTCACCTGACCCCCCTCTTCCTTTTTTTGGGAAAAATTAAAAAAAAAAAAAACAAGAGGGGGGAGGTTTTCCACCAAACCCCTCCCCCCTTTTTAGTCGCCTTCAAACGAAAAACGCGGGAAAAAAAAGTGGGAAGAAACCCTTCTCCCCTACCCCGGGAAATTATGTATATATATATATATATAATATATAAAATTATATATAAAATATAAAAATATATATAAAATTATATATATTTTAATTTTATATTATATATATATTAATATAAAAAAAATAAAATATATATATAATATAAATAAAATATAAATATAAATTATATTATATATAAATATAAAAATAAAATTTTATATATATATAAAAATATAAAATGTATAAATATATAAATAAAATAAATATATATATAAAAAAATTTTATATAAATAATATAAAATAAATTTTATATAAATATTTTCATTAGTTTCTTTTTTTTTTTGCTTTGCCCGCTGTCTCCCGCTTTGCGGGGTAGCGAAAGGGAAAAAAGACAAAGAAAATCCCAAACCCCCCCCCCATACACATGAAAAATACAAAACTTTCCACAAAGGGCAAATATACAAAACCTACACAGTTTTTCCTTTGGTTTACCCCAAAACGCTTCACATGCCTTAAATTTAAATCCACTGACGGGAAAAAGGCCCACCCCAAAAACCCAAACACCCGCCCCCAATTCACCTTTTCCTTGCCCCCCCTTTTCCCACCCCCCTGCATGTACAGGCCCCGATCACACAAAATCTTTTTCACCCCAAACTTTCCACCCCCAAATTTTTTGGGCCCTCCCTTTTTCCCTTTTTCCCTCCACCTTGGGCACATATAATCCTCTTGGTCAATTTTTCCTCACTTTTTCTCTCCAGGGCCCCAAACCTTTTCAAAACACCCTCTTCTGCTCCCCAAAACCACACTTTTTTTATTTTCCACAACCCTCTCTTACCCTTACTTACTTACTCGTTTCAAACCACCTCAAAACCCCCCAAAAATTGTCCTAAAACATCTCATTTCCACACATCTATCCCCCCCAAAAACCCAACCCCTACCCCATACCCCGCCTCCAACCATACAACATTTTTGGGAACCACTATTTCCTTGAAACATCCCCCTTTTGGTTTTCCCCCGAGATAATTTTCTCAAAATTCCAAACTTTCTTAAAGGGCCCCCAAATTTTCGCCCCCCTCCCCCACCCTTTTAACCATTTTCCGCCCAGGTTTCCATCCGCTCCCAATCCCTCCTAGAAAACAAAAACACTTCACTTCCCCCCTTTTTTTTTCCTCTTTCAACTCACCTCCCAATTGACTTGCCCCTCAACCCACAGTACCTAAAAACCCTTTGGCTCTTTTTCCCACTTTTTACTCTTAGATTTTCCTTTTTCCCAACACACTTACCAAATTTCAGTAAACCAGCTTCTGCATTTTTCCACTTTAAAATCAGCCACCAGCGCTGAAACTAAACCGAACAACAACTACTCACCCCAATTTCTCTCATCCCCAACAGACTTCATATTTTGCCCCTTTCCAAAACTTCTTTCATTCACCTCCCCAACCCAACCCCATCCCTAAACAAATTAAACAACCATGGGGACATCACACACCTCTGCCGCAAACCCAAAATTTTTCCCGAGAGGGAAAAGCATAAAATATATAATAAAATATATAATATATATATATATATATTATATAATAATATTTTATATAAATATAAAACACATTAAAAAAGGGGGGGTTTTGTAAACAAGGGAAAAGTAGTAAAGCTTTGCTAAATTTAAAGCCCGGGCAAAAACACAGGTTTTTGGGGTTATTGCAGTGGAAAAAATTTTTTAAAGAAGGGGTTGATGTTTTTTTTGACTGGTTGGAAAGGGTTTTTTAATGTAGTTATTAAAAATTTATGGGAGCTGCTGAGAAATTTGGGGAAAACTAATTAAAGGGGAAAGGTAAATAAAAAAAAGCGGACTGAGAGAGCAGAAGAGGGTTTTTGAAAAGGGTTTTTGGGGGCAGGAGAGAAAGCTAAAAGGAAAAAAATTTACCAAGAAAAAATTGTCCCGGGGGTGGAGCGGGAAAGAGAATGGGAGACCAAATTTTGGGGGTGGAAAAAAATGGATAAAAAATTTTTAGTGTTCGGGTCCTGAAAAATGCAGGAGGGTAAAAGCGGGGGAAAGGAAAAGAGTGAATTGGATTTGTGTGGTATCCGGGGTCGACGTGCTGTCAATGGTTTTAATGGGACTTGTGAAGCGTCTGGGGTAAACCATGGAAAGTTCTGTGGGTTTTGGATTTTGGAAAATTTTGGGGTTTTGGGTTTTTGGGCATTATTGCAGAAAAAGCCCGAGCCTGGGTTGGGGGAATGGGGCCTTTTTTTTTTTCTGGCGGGTGGAATTTGCAAAAATTAGGGGGGAGGGGGGTTTTTTTCCGGGGGTGTGGCTTTGGGGGCGATGGGATGATAGGTTCACCAGTGGGGAATTGTGCATTGTTGTATATATGTTTGTGTCTTGGGGTTTTAGTTTTAAAATTGGGGGGTGTTTCGTTGGGATTGTGGGGGTTTTATTTTTTGCTTTTTGGGGGGTGTGTGTGTGTGTTTTGTGGTTGGGGGGTTGGGCCATTTTTTTTTTCGGGTTTTCCCTTTCGCACCTTTGCAGCTGGAACAGCGATAAAGCAAAATATATATATATATAAAATTAAAATTTTAATATAATATTTAAAAAAATAAAATATTATATAAATATATATTATGTCCCCGGGGGTGTGTATATATATGTATACTTTTAGATTTTAGGTTTTGTTTTAATTTTCCCCCTGTGGACGTGTTTTGAAAACTAAGTGCATGTGGGTGGGTTGGGGCCCTTATTTTTGTCTGTTTCCCCCTTTCCTACCTCGCTAACCCGGAAAGGGGAAAAGCGACCCAAAGTAAAAATTTAATAAATAAAAATGAGGGAAAAAGAAAAAAGCGATAGTTTTTAATTTTTGTGCATTTTGTATTTTTATTTTGTGTCGGGTGTGATAAAAATGTGTACATTGGAATTAGGGGTTGTTATTTTTCCTGTTTGGACGTGTAAAGTATAAAGCCCTGGGTTTGGGGGTGGGTTAAGGGCCCAAAACTTTTGTCGGGTTTTCCCTTTCGCTACCTCGCAAAAGCGGGAGACAGCGACAAAGCAAAATAAATACAAAAAAAAAAAAAAAGGGGCAAATGGGGGGGGTGATTAAAAAAGTAGTGGTATTGGGGAAAAAGGGTGAGTATTTTGAAGGGTTTTTTAATGTGTTTTGAAGGGTAGAAATGGCAGATATAGGCCTTTTTGGTCGGGGGTGGTTTCAAAAGGGGAGGGGTTTGGGGGAAAAAAAATTTGGGAAACAAGAAAAGGGTTTGGGAAAAGTTTTGCGAAGATGAGAAACCGGGAAGGCAGCAGGTTTTTTGGGTGGGGGAAAAAATTAGCGTGGAAACTATTAAAAAAGGGGGGGAATGTATTTGTTACTGGTTGGTAAGGGTTTTTTAAAGTATTTTATGACCATGTGGTGCTTGAAGGGTTGGCGGAAAAGCGTGCATACGCCACGGTACAAACAAAGGGTTAAAGTGGAATGCCAAAATTTCAGAGGTATAATTTGTTTTAGTAAATTTCCCGTTTAAAATTTTTATGGAGGGGATTGAATTTGGGGAGGGGGAAAGGGATGTACCGAACATCAGATTTTGGAAACCTTTTTGGTTCAAAGTGGTAAGGGTTTGTTTCAGGGTTTGCTTTGAAAAAATGATGTTTAGGGAAAAACTTAGAAAAGCAAAAGGGTTTGTATTTAGAATTTATGGAACCTGGGGGGGCAATGATAAGGTTTATTGAGATGGGCCCCTGGAAGGGATTAAGAAAAAAATGGGTTTGGGGGCAAGTAATTTTAAACCCTTTAAAAATTTTTTTTCGAGGGTGTTAAGGGATTTTCGTGTAGAAAGAGGAAAGTTTATTGGTTTTTCATGAATGTATTTTCGGCAGGGGTGTGTGAATGGCTTATGGTTGTTTTAATTTTTTTTATGGATTTGGTTTTTTTTAAGGGGGTGGAAAAAATCTGGGAGTTGATCTGGCAGCGGATGGGAAACCCTGGAAGCGGAAGTGGAAAACCCTAGGGTTTGGGGGGGGGGCGAAAAATCCTTTAGCCTTGAAAAATGTTGGAAGTCGAGAACATTTTTCCCCGGGAAACAAAAAAGGGGATTTTTTAAAAAATATTTGGGTTTCCCAAAGTGTTGATGGTTGCGGGGGCGGGGCCCATGGATAAGTTGTGCGTAGTAGGGGGGTTTGGGTTTGCTGAAAATTTAATTTTTTGGGACAAAAGGTTTTGGGGTGGGTGGGTTTTTAAACATTAAGTAATCAAGGTTTGAGAAATTGTGGAAATAAAAAAACGTGGGTGAGAGAGCAAAAGGGTTTTTTTGGGAAAAGGTTTTGGGGGGCCCCTGGAAAAGAATGAATGAGGAAAAAAATTGGGCCCAAAAGGGAAAATGTTTCGGGAGGGAGGAACGAGGAAATTTTGGGAGACCAAATTGGGGGTGGGGGGATGGAGTGAAAAAATTTTGTTTGGGTCGGGGGCCCGAAAAATGCAGGAGGGTGAAGGGGGGCAAGGAATAGAGTGAAAAATTAATCGATTGGTAAAACCAAGGGGGGACGTGCGTCATTTTATTTAAACAGGCAGGTGAAAACGCCCGGTTTTAAACCATGGAAAATTTTGGGGCCGGAAGTGGAAAAAGGGGGCTGTGGTTTTTGGGGATTATTGCATACGGCTAAGTAAAGGATTTTTTAACGAAGGGGCCTTTTTTGTATTTTTTTAGCGCTTTCCCCCGCCCCACATGAGGGGGGGGGGGAATTTTGGGATTCCATGTTTGGGAGGGGGCGTTTGGGAAAGAATAAAGGGAACATGAATTGTTGTGCATTTGGGTTTTAAAAAAATGTTCCTGTTGTAAAAATTAAGGGTCCTTTGGGGAATTAAGGGGGGTATATTTTGTTTTGGGGCGTTGGGAAGTATAACATTTGTATGGGGGTGGGGTTTAGCAATTTTTTTCGTCCCGTTTTCCCTTTCGCTAAAATTTTGCAAACGCGGAAAACAGCAACAAAGCCAAAAATAAATAAATAATAAATAATATATAAAATTTATATATAATATAATAATAATATATATATATATATATATATATATTATATAATATATATAAATATATAATATATATATAATATATAATATTTATATATATATGCATGATATATTATTTTTTTTTTTTTTTTTTTTTATTAACTTTGTCGCGTCTCCCGCGTTTGCGAGGTAAGCGCAAGGAAACAAGACGAAAGAAAATGGCCCAACCCACCCCCATACACATAATAAACAACTCCACATGCACGCAAATATACATACCTACACATCTTTCCATGGTTTGACCCCAGACGCTTCACATGCCTTGAATTCAATCCACTGACAGCAAACGTCAACCCCGGTATAACCACATCGCTCCAATTCACTTCATTTCCTTGCCCTCCTTTCACACCTCCTTGCAATGTTCAGGCCCGATCACACAAAATCTTTTCGACTCTCCATCTATACCACTCCAATTTGTCTCCAGACCTCTCTCCTCGTTCCCTCCACCTCCGACACATATACCTCTTGGTCAATCATTCCACACTCATTCTCTCCATGTGCCCAAACCACTTCAAAACAACCCTCTTCAGCTCTCATCAACTACGCTCTTTTATTAAACACATCTCTCTTACCCTTACGTTACTCACTCTATCAAACCACCTCACGAAGCACACATGCCTCAAACTATCTCATTTCCAGCACAAACCATCCTCCTGCGCACACTCTATCCATAGCCCACGCCTCTCGCAACATACAACATTGTTGGAACCACTATTCCTTCAAACATACCATTTTTGCTATTCCCCGGAATACTGTTCTCGACTTCCACACATTCTCAAGGCCCCCAAATTTTCCGCCCTCCTCCCCCACCCTATGATACCTCCGCTTCCATGGTTCCTTCCCTGCCAGATCCCTCCCAGGTATCTAAAACAACTTCACTTCCTCCAGTTTTTCTCCATTCAAACTCACCTCCCAATTGACTTGACCCTCAACCCTACTGTACCTAATAACCTTGCTCTTATTCACATTTACTCTTAACTTTCTTCTTCCACACACTTTACCAAACGCATCCCCAGCTCTGCAGTTTCTCACATGAATCAGCCACCAGCTGTGTGTGTATGTGTGTGTGTATGTGTGTGTGTGTGTGTGTGTAGATAAAACTCATACATTCATGGAAAAGTAATTACCGACATTGAGCGTTGGTTATGTAAATTCTTTTTCATTATTCGGAGGGAACATTTTCATTATATTTTTTCACTTTCATAATTTTTATGATTTCTCCCTGCTAGGTTAGAGTTAATGATTTTTCGCTGCTAGTCTACAGGAATGTTTGTTCCCTGCTAGCCTAAAGTATATGTATGCTCCCTGCTAGCCTACAGTAAATGTTTGATTCCTGCTAGCCTTCAGTAAATGTTTGTTCCCTGCTAGCCTAGTGTAAATGTTTGCTCTCTGCTAGCCTACAGTAAATAATTGTTCCCTGAAAGCCTTCAGAGTATGCTTGCTCCCTGTTAGCCTATAATAAATGTTTGCTCCCTGTTCCCCTTCAGTAAATGTTTGCTCTATGCTAGCCTTCAATAAATGTATGCTTCCTGCTAGCCTTCAGTAAATGTTTGTTCCCTGCTAGCCTTCAGTAAATGTTTACTCTCTGCTAGCCTTCAGTAAGTGTTTTCTCCCTGCTATCCTTTAGTAAATGTTTGCTCTCCGCTAGCCTTCAGTAAATGTTTGCCCCCTG
>NC_092227.1:35282223-35303620 GCF_036320965.1 Panulirus ornatus | reverse complement strand
TGGTGAGCAACGGGGTATACACCAGTTATTCCCCGACAGGCGCACATAGCCCAGCAGATAGCATTTTATCGAACCCTAACTGTACAACGCTAAGGTATATGAATACGAACAAAGTGCCTGGGAACGTGCACATTTCTCGAACATACAAAAGTCCATCACATAGGATCGAACCCAGGACCCCTGTGCAACAGGCAGGAATGCTACCGCTAGGCTATGGGCCTGGCTAATAGGAAATAACTATTCGAATACTATGTACTTGAATACCCTTCGTCTCACGTTGGTGAGCAACGAGGTCTACACCGGTCATTTCCCAACATGAGCGCATAGCCAGCATATAGTATTTTACTGAACCTAACTGTACAACGCGGAGGTATATGGATACGAACAAAGTGCATAGGAACGCGCACCTTCATAAAACATACAAACCTCTAACAGCCAGGATCGAAACCGGGACCCCTGCGCAACAGGCAGGAATGATACCGTTAGGCTATGGGGCCTGGCTAATAGGAAATTACTATTCGAATGCTATGTACTCGAATTCCTTTCGTCTCACGTTAGTGAGCAACGGGGTCTACACCGGCCATTTCCCAACAGGCGCACATAGCCAGCACATAGCATCTTACCGAACCTAACTGTAGAACACGGAGGAATATGAATAAGAACAAAGTGCATGGGAATGCGCACTTTCATAGAACGTACAAACCTCCAGCAGCCAGGATCGAATCCGGGATCCCTGTGTAACAAGCGAGAACGCTACTGCTAGGCTATGAGCCTTACTAATAGGAAATAACTACTCGAATACTCTGTACTCGAATACCCTTCGTCTCACGTTGGTGAGCAACGGAGTCTACACCGGTCATTTCCCAACGGGCGCTAATAGCCAGCAGATAGCATTTTACCGAACCTAACTGTACAACGCGGAGGAATATGAATACGAACAAAGTGCATATCTGTTGTTCGCTGGTGATACAGCACTGGTGGCTGATTCGCGTGAGAACCTGCAGAAGCTGGTGACTGATTTTGGTAAAGTGTGTGAAAGAAGAAAGCTGGGATTAAGTGTGAATAAGAGCAAGGTTATTAGGTACAGTATGGTTGAGGGACAAATCAATTGGGAGGTAAGTTTAAATGGAGAAAAAAAGGAGGAAGTGAAGTGTTTTAGATATCTGGGATTGGATTTGGCTGCAGATTGAACCATGGAGGCAGAAGTAAGTCAAAGGGTGGGGGAGGGGGCGAAAGTTCTGGGAGCGTTGAGGAATGTGTGTAAGGCGAGAATATTATCTCGGAAGCAACAATGGGTATGCTTGAAGGGATAGTCGTTACAACAATGTTATATGGTTGCGAGGCGTAGGCTATAGATAGACTTGTGCGGAGGAGGGTAGATGTATTGGAAATGAGATGTTTGAGGACAATATGTGGTGTGAGGTGGTTTGATCGAGTAAGTAATGAAAGGGTAAGAGACATGTGTGGTAATAAAAAGAGTGTGGTTGAGAGAGCAGAAGAGGGTGTTTTAAAATGGTTTGTTCACATGGATAGAATGAGTTAGGAAAGATTGACAAAGAGGATGTATGTGTCAGAGATTAAGGGAACCTCTGCAGATCTTCTCTTTCGCCTCCAGAAGATAATGATCAGACATTCCTCCATTTGCACCTCTCAGCACATTAACATTCGAAAGTCCCTCTTTAACGTGTCTATCAATTAACACGTTATCCAATTATGCTCTCTGGCAATTTCTCCTTCGTACATACGTATAATTATACATATATATATATATATATATATATATATATATATATATATATATATATATATATATATATATATATATATATATATATATATATATATATATATATATATTTATATATATATATATATATATATATATATATATATATTATATATATATATATATATATATATATATATATATATATATATGTATATATATATATACATATCCTTTTAAACCAGGAATTCCCAATCACCAGTCCTTTTTCAGCACACAAATCTACAAGCTCTTTACATTTTCATTTACAACACTGAACAACCCATGTACACCAATTATTCTCTCAAGTGCCATATCACTTACCTTTGCATTCAAATAACCCATTATTATAATACGGTTTCGCGCATCAAAACTACTGACACACTCACTCAGCTGTTCCCAAAACACTTTCCTCTCATGATCTTTCTTCTCATGACCAGGTGAACAGTCACCAATAATCACCCATCTCTCTCCATCCACTTTCAATTTTACCCTTGTCAACCTAGAGTTTACTTTCTTACACTCTATCACATACTCCTACCAATCCTGTTTCCGGAGTATGCTACTTTTTCCCTTGCTCTCGTCCTCTTACCAACCCTTGATTTTACTCTCAAAACATTCCCGAATGACTCTTCCCTTTTACCCTCGAGCTTCGTTTCACTCAGAGCCAAAACATCCAGGTTCCTTTCCTCAAAAATACTACCTATCTCTTCTTTTTTCTCATCTTGGTTACATCCACACAAATTGAGACACAATATGAGCCTTCGAGGAGGATGAGCACTACCCGCGTGACTCCTCTGTTTGCCCTTTTCGAAAGTTAAAATACAAGGAGGGGAGGGTTTGTAGCCTCCTGCTTCTGTCCCCTTCAGTCGCCTTCTACGCCAAGTGGGGAATGTGTGTGTGTGTGTGTGTGTGTGTGTGTGTGTGTGTGTGTGTGTGTGTGTGTGTGTGTGTGTGTGTGTGTGTGTGTGTGTGTGTGTGTGTGTGTGTGTGTGTGTGTGTGTGTGTGTGAGTGTGTGTGTGTGTGTGTGTGTGTGTGTGTGTGTGTGTGTGTGTGTGTGTGTGTGTGAGTGTGTGTGTGTGTGTGTGCGTGTTGTGTGTTCACACTGGGACCTATTGATGCTACAATGTCATGCCCCATCACCCTGTACCTTTAACACGACGCCCTCCGGCTGCACGTGAAACGCCATTTGGGGATCAGACTAAGAACACAACAAATGGTGTAGTCACCAGATATACGCCAACATTTTATGGGCCCCGAGCGTGTTCACATCGCACAAGCTCTTCTTACTCCAGGCATACAACCAGGAATGAACAGTTGAAACACTAGACAAGATTTTACGCTCCATTTCATCCACAGTAACCAATCAGAAGTAAGTATTTCAACGTCCATTTCGCCAAGATAAGTCTGGCTCGCTCCACACTCAGCTTGACTCACCGCAAAAAGTAACTACCCAAATAAACACCGGACTAAAGAGGCTGAGGAGAGCCCTGGTTTTCGTTGCTTTTACTGAAATTTCCTTCCTCATCATTGATCTTCTCCCCAGTTTGGTCCGTCTTCCCCTTTAGGCAGATATCTTTTCAGACGAATGATAACGTTAACATTAATATCACGCTTGAGTAATGATTGGTAATGAGGTTCTAAATGCAGTTTACAGAGACAGTACTTCACACATTCACTAAGCTCCAAGGCTTCATGTAGAGGAACGAGAAAAGTTTAAAAGTCGACAAAAACATCTACCTCGAGGGCGTTGAACGAGACAACTTGTCTCTGAATCTCAACCTGCGCCATCCAGGCGATGGTGTTTCCTATGGATATCAACATTCAAGGTACAGTTAGAACTCACAACCGTCGTCTCCCTAATAACATTAGAGGCAACCATATTACCTAATACTACACTTTGGTCAATATGCCGCCAACCTTAATCAAACACAGTTAATGTCATTTCGAGATTATCAAAACGAATTACTATGCAATAAACAGCTTAGACAATATATATATATATATATATATATATATTATTATTATTTTTATTATACTTTGTCGCTGTCTCCCGCGTTTGCGAGGTAGCGCAAGGAAACAGACGAAAGAAATGGCCCAACCCTCCCCCATACACATGTATATACATACGTCCACACACGCAAATATACATACCTACACAGCTTTCCATGGTTTACCCCAGACGCTTCACATGCCTTGATTCAATCCACTAACAACACGTCAACCCCGGTATACCAAATCGCTCCAATTCACTCTATTCCTTGCCCTCCTTTCACCCTCCTGCATATTCAGGCCCCGATCACTCAAAATCTTTTTCACTCCATCTTTCCACCTCCAATTTGGTCTCCCACTTCTCCTCGTTCCCTCCACCTCCGACACATATATCCTCTTTATCAATCTCTCCTCACTCATTCTCTCCATATGACCAAACCATTTTAAAACACCCTCTTCTGCTCTCTCAACCACAGTCTTTTTATTACCGCACATCTTTCTTACCCTACTATTACTTACTCGATCAAACCACCTCACACCACATATTGTACTCAAACATCTCATTTCTAGCACATCCACCCTCCTGCGCACAACTCTATCCATAGCCCACGCCTCGCAACCATACAACATTGTTGGAACCACTATTCCTTCGAACATACCCATTTTTGCTTTAAAAGATAAAGTTCTCGACCTCCACACATTCTTCAACGCTCCCAGAAATTTCGCCCCCTCCCCCACCCTATGACTCACTTCCGCTTCCATGGTTCCATCCGCTGCCAAATCCACTCTCAGATATCTAAAACACTTCACTTCCTCCAGTTTTTCTCCATTCAAACTTACCTCCCAATTGACTTAACCCTCAACCCTACTGTACCTAAAAACCTTGCACTTATTCACATTTACTCTCAACTTTCTTCTTTCACACACTTTACCAAAGTCAGTAACCAGCTTCTGCAGTTCCTCACATGAATCAGCCACCAGCGCTGTATCATCAGCGAACAACAACTGACTCACTTCCCAAGCTCTCTCATCCACAACAAACTGCATACTTGCCCCTCTTTCCAAAACTCTTGCATCTACTTCCCTAACAACCCCATCCGAAAACAAATTAAACAACCTTGGAGACATCACACACCCCTGACGCAAACCTAATTTCACTGAGAACCAATCACTTTCCTTTCTTCCTACACGTACTTACATCCTCGATAAAAACTTTTCACTGCTTCTAACAACTTGCCTCCCACACCATATATCCTTAATACCTTCCAGAGAGCATCTCTATCAACTCTATCATATACCTTTTTCAGATCCAAAAATGCTACATACAAATTCATTTGCTTTTCTAAGTATTTCTCACATACATTCTTCAAGTATATATATATATATATATATATATATATATATATATATATATATATATATATATATATATATATATATATATATACTGCCAGATCGCTGGGGATAGGGGAGAAAGAATACTTCCTACGTATTCCCTGCGTGTCGTAGAAGGCGACTAAAAGGGGAGGGAGCGGGTGGCTGGAAATCCTCCCCTTTCTTGTTTTTTTTTTTTTTTTTTTTTTTTTTTAGTTTTCCAAAAGAAGGAACAGAGAAGGGGGTCAGGTGAGGATATTCCCTCTAAGGCCCAGTTCTCTGTTCTTAATGCTACCTCGCTAACGCGGGAAATGGCAAATAGTATGAAAAAAAAAAAAAATATATATATATATATATATATATATATATATATATATATATATATATATATATATATATATATATATATATATATATATATATATATATGGTAAAGATGTGATTGTCCAAAACATGTTTACATCTTTAACAAATGTCGTCCTAGCTTTGTCTCTTCGATGTTTATCAACTGACAGTTATATTTCCCTCTTGTGTCTCCCCTGATGATGTGATTATTACACGAAAGTGCACTTGGGAAATTTTCGTGTTTCACTTTCCCCGTGGACTCATAGGAATATATATATATATATATATATATATATATATATATATATATATATATATATATATATATGTATATATATATATATATATATATATATATAAATATATTTTTTTTTTTTTTTTTTTTTTTTTTATACTTTGTCGCTGTCTCCCGCGTTTGCGAGGTAGCGCAAGGAAACAGACGAAAGAAATGGCCCACCCCCCCCCCCCCCATACACATGTATATACATACGTCCACACACGCAAATATACATACCTACACAGCTTTCCATAGTTTACCCCAGACGCTTCACATGCCTTGATTCAATCCACTGACAGCACCTCAACCCCGGTATACCACATCGCTCCAATTCACTCTATTCCTTGCCCTCCTTTCACCCTCCTGCATGTTCAGGGCCCGATCACACAAAATCTTTTTCACTCCATCTTTCCACCTCCAATTTGGTCTCCCTCTTCTCCTCGTTCCCTCCACCTCCGACACATATATCCTCTTGGTCAATCTTTCCTCACTCAATCTCTCCATGTGCCCAAACCATTTCAAAACACCCTCTTCTGCTCTCTCAACCACGCTCTTTTTATTTCCACACATCTCTCTTACCCTTACGTTGCTTACTCGATCAAACCACCTCACACCACACACTGTCCTCAAACATCTCATTTCTAGCACATCCATCCTCCTGCGCACAACTCTATCCATAGCCCACGCCTCGCAACCATACAACATTGTTGGAACCACTATTCCTTCAAACATACCCATTTTTGCTTTCCGAGATAATGTTCGCGACTTCCACACATTCTTCAAGGCTCCCAGAATTTTCGCCCCCTCCCCCACCCTATGATCCACTTCCTCTTCCATGGTTCCATCCGCTGCCAGATCCACTCCCAGATATCTAAAACACTTCACTTCCTCCAGTTTTTCTACATTTAAACTCACCTCCCAATTGACTTGACCCTCAAACCCTACTGTACCTAATAACCTTGCTCTTATTCACATTTACTCTTAACTTTCTTCTTTCACACACTTTACCAAACTCAGTCACCAGCTTCTGCAGTTTCTCACATGAATCAGCCACCAGCGTTGTATCATCAGTGAACAACAACTGACTTACTTCCGAAGCTCTCTCATCCCCAACAGACTTCATACTTGCCCCTCTTTCCAAAACTCTTGCATTCACCTCCCTAACAACCCCATCCATAAACAAATTAAACAACCATGGAGACATCACACACCCCTGCCGCAAACCTACATTCACTGAGAACCAATCACTTTCCTCTCTTCCTACACGTACACATGCCCTACATCCTTGATAAAAACTTTTCACTGCTTCTAACAACTTGCCTCCCACAACATACATTCTTAATACCTTCCACAGAGCATCTCTATCAACTCTATCATATGCCTTCTCCAGATCCATAAATGCTACATACAAATCCATTTGCTTTTCTAAGTATTTCTCACATACATTCTTCAAAGCAAACACCTGATTCACACATCCTCTACCACTTCTGAAACCACACTGCTCTTCCCCAATCTGATGCTCTGTACATGCCTTCACCCTCTCAATCAATACCCTCCCATATAATTTACCAGGAATACTCAACAAACTTATACCTCTGTAATTTGACCACTCACTCTTATCCCCTTTGCCTTTGTACAATGGCACTATGCACGCATTCCGCCAATCCTCAGGCACCTCACTATGAGTCATACATACATTAAATAACCTTACCAACCAGTGAACAATACAGTCACCCCCTTTTTTAATAAATTCCACTGCAATACCATCCAAACCTGCTGCCTTGCCGGCTTTCATCTTCCGCAAAGCTTTTACTACCTCTTCTCTGTTTACCAAATCATTTTCCCTAACCCTCTCACTTTGCACATCACCTCGACCAAAACACCCTATATCTGCCACTCTATCATCAAACACATTCAACAAACCTTCAAAATACTCACTCCATCTCCTTCTCACATCACCACTACTTGTTATCACCTCCCCATTTGCGCCCTTCACTGAAGTTCCCATTTGCTCCCTTGTCTTACGCACTTTATTTACCTCCTTCCAGAACATCCTTTTATTCTCCCTAAAATTTAATGATACTCTCTCACCCCAACTCTCATTTGCCCTTTTTTTCACCTCTTGCACCTTTCTCTTGACCTCCTGTCTCTTTCTTTTATACATCTCCCACTCAATTGCATTTTTTCCCTGCAAAAATCGTCGAAATGCCTCTCTCTTCTCTTTCTCTAATACTCTTACTTCTTCATCCCAACACTCACTACCCTTTCTAATCAACCCATCTCCCACTCTTCTCATACCACAAGCATCTTTTGCGCAATCCATAACTGATTCCCTAAATACATCCCATTCCTCCCCCACTCCCCTTACTTCCATTGTTCTCACCTTTTTCCATTCTGTACTCAGTCTCTCCTGGTACTTCCTCACACAAGTCTCCTTCCCAAGCTCACTTACTCTCACCACCCTCTTCACCACAACATTCACTCTTCTTTTCTGAAAACCCATACAAATCTTCACCTTAGCCTCCACAAGATAATGATCAGACATCCCTCCAGTTGCACCTCTCAGCACAATAACATCCAAAAGTCTCTCTTTCGGGTACCTGTCAATTAACACGTAATCCAATAACGCTCTCTGGCCATCTCTCCTACTTACATAAGTATACTTATGTATATCTCGCTTTTTAAACCAGGTATTCCCAATCATCAGTCCTTTTTCAGCACATAAATCTACAAGCTCTTCACCATTTCCATTTACAACACTGAACACCCCATGTATACCAATTATTCCCTCAACAGCCACGTTACTCATCTTTGCATTCAAATCACCCATCACTATAACCCGGTCTCGTGCATCAAAACCACTAACACACTCATTCAGCTGCTCCCAAAACACTTGCCTCTCATGATCTTTCTTCTCATGCCCAGGTGCATATGCACCAATAATCACCCACCTCTCTCCATCAACTTTCAGTTTTACCCATATTAATCGAAAATATATATATATATATATATATATATATATATATATATATATATATATATATACATATATATATATATATATATATATATATATATATATATATATACATATATATATATATATATATATATATATATATATATATATATGTATATAAATATATATATATATGTATATTCATTATACTTTGTCACTGTCTCGAACGTTAGCGAGGTAGCGTAAGGAAACAGACGAAAATATGGTCCAACCCACCCAAATACACAAATATATATATATATATATATATATATATATATATATATATATATATATATATATATATATATATATATATATATATATATATATATATATATATATATATATATATATATATATATATATATATATATATATATAATAACCTTGCTCTTATTCACATTTACTCTTAACTTTCTTCTTCCACACACTTTACCAAACTCAGTCACCAGCTTCTGCAGTTTCTCACATGAATCAGCCACCAGCGCTGTATCATCAGCGAACAACAACTGACTCACTTCCCAAGCTCTCTCATCCCCTACAGACTTCATACTTGCCCCTCTTTCCAAAACTCTTTCATTTACCTCCCTAACAACCCAATCCATAAACAAATTAGACAACCATGGAGACATCACACACCCCTACAAACCTACATTCACTGTGAACCAATCACTTTCCTCTCTTCCTACACGTACACATCCTCGATAAAAACTTTTCACTGCTTCTAACAACTTTCCTCCCACACCATATATTCTTAATACCTTCCACAGAGCATCTCTATTAACTCTATCATATGCCTTCTCCAGATCCATAAATGCTACATACAAATCCATTTGCTTTTCTAATTATTTCTCACAAACATTCTTCAAAGCAAACACCTGATTCACACATCCTCTACCACTTCTGAAACCACACTGCTCTTCCCCAATCTGATGCTCTGTACATGCCTTCACCCTCTCAATCAATACCCTCCCATATAATTTACCAGGAATACTCAACAAACTTATACCTCTGTAATTTGAGCACTCACTCTTATCCCCTTTGCCTTTGTACAATGGCACTATGCACGCATTCCGCCAATCCTCAGGCACCTCACCATGAGTCATACATACATTAAATAACCATACCAACCAGTCAACAATACAGTCACCCCCTTTTTTAATAAATTCCACTTCAATACCATCCAAACCTGCTGCCTTGCCGGCTTTCATCTTCCGCAAAGCTTTCACTACCTCCTCTCTGTTTACCAAATCATTTTCCCTAACCCTCTCACTTTGCACACCACCTCGACCAAAACACCCTATATATGCTACTCTATCATCAAACACATTCAACAAACCTTCAAAATACTCACTCCATCTCCTTCTCACATCACCACTACTTGTTATCACCTCCCCATTTACGCCCTTCACTGAAGTTCCCATTTGCTCCCTTGTCTTACGCACTTTATTTACCTCCTTCCAGAACATCTTTTTATTCTCACTAAAATTTAATGATACTCTCTCACCCCAACTCTCATTTGCCCTTTTTTTCACCTATTGCACCTTTCTCTTGACCTCCTGTCTCTTTCTTTTATACAACTCCCACTCAATTGCATTTTTTCCCTGCAAAAATCGTCCAAATGCCTCTCTCTTCTCTTTCACTAATACTCTTACTTCTTCATCCCACCACTCACTACCCTTTCTAATCAACCCACCTCCCACTCTTCTCATGCCACAAGCATCTTTTGCGCAATCCATTACTGATTCCCTAGATACATCCCATTCCTCCCCCACTCCCCTTGCTTCCATTGTTCTCACCTTTTTCCATTCTGTACTCAGTCTCTCCTGGTACTTCCTCACACAGGTTATTAGGTACAGTAGAGTTGAGGGTCAAGTCAATTGGGAGGTGAGTTTGAATGGAGAAAACTGGAGGAAGTGAAGTGTTTTAGATATCTGGGAGTGGATCTGGCAGCGGATGGAACCATGGAAGCGGAAGTGGATCATAGCGTGGGGGAGGGGGCGAAAATTCTGGGAGCCTTGAAGAATGTGTGGAAGTCGAGAACATTATCTCGGAAAACAAAAATGGGTATGTTTGAAGGAATAGTGGTTCCAACAATGTTGTATGGTTGCGAGGCGTGGGCTATGGATAGAGTTGTGCGCAGGAGGATGGATGTGCTGGAAATGAGATGTTTGAGGACAATGTGTGGTGTGAGGTGGTTTGATCGAGTGAGTAACGTAAGGGTAAGAGAGATGTGTGGAAATAAAAAGAGCGTGGTTGAGAGAGCAAAAGAGGGTGTTTTGAAGTGGTTTGGGCACATGGAGAGGATAAGTGAGGAAAGATTGACCAAGAGGATATATGTGTCGGAGGTGGAGGGAGCAAGGAGAAGAGGGAGACCAAATTGGAGGTGGAAAGATGGAGTGAAAAAGATCTTGTGTGATCGGGGCCTGAACATGCAGGAGGGTGAAAGGAGGGCAAGGAATAGAGTGAATTGGAGCGATGTGGTATACCGGGGTTGACGTGCTGTCAGTGTATTGAATCAAGGCATGTGAAGCGTCTGGGGTAAACCATGGAAAGCTGTGTAGGTATGTATATTTGCGTGTGTGGACGTATGTATATACATGTGTATGGGGGGGAGGGTTGGGCCATTTCTTTCGTCTGTTTCCTTGCGCTACCTCGCAAACGCGGAAGACAGCGACAAAGTATAAAAAATATATATATATATATATATATATATATATATATATATATATATATATATATATATATATATATATATATATATATACATATATATATGATAGAGTTGATAGAGATGCTCTGTGGAATGTATTAAGAATATATGGTGTGGGAGGCAAGTTGTTAGAAGCAGTGAAAAGTTTTTATCGAGGATGTAAGGCATGTGTACGTGTAGGAAGAGAGGAAAGTGATTGGTTCTCAGTGAATGTAGGTTTGCGGCAGGGGTGTGTGATGTCTCCATGGTTGTTAAATTTGTTTTTGGATGGGGTTGTTAGGGAGGTGAATGCAAGAGTTTTGGGAAGAGGGGCAAGTATGAAGTCTTGTGAATGAGAGAGCTTGGGAAGTGAGTCAGTTGTAGTTCGCTGATGATACAGCGCTGGTGGCTGATTCATGTGAGAAATTGCAGAAGCTGGTGACTGAGTTTGGTAAAGTGTGTGAAAGAAGAAAGTTAAGAGTAAATGTGAATAAGAGCATTGATATTAGGTACAGTAGGGTTGAGGGTCAAGTCAATTGGGAGGTAAGTTTGAATGGAGAAAAACTGAAGGAAGTAAAGAGTTTTAGATATCTGGGAGTGGATCTGGCAGCGGATGGAACCAATGAAGCGGAAGTGAATCATAGGGTGGGGGAGGGGTCGAAAATCCTGGGAGACTTGAAGAATGTGTGGAAGTCGAAAACATTATCTCGGAAAGCAAAAATGGGTATGTTTGAAGGAATAGTGGTTCCAACAATGTTGTATGGTTGCGAGGCGTGGGCTATGGATAGAGTTGTGCGCAGGAGGGTGGATGTGCTAGAAATGAGATGTTTGAGGACAATATGTGGTGTGAGGTGGTTTGATCGAGTAAGTAATGCAAGGGTAAGAGAGATATGTGGAAATAAAAAGAGCGTGGTTGAGAGAGCAGAAGAGGGTGTTTTGAAATGGTTTGGGCACATGGAGAGAATGAGTGAGGAAAGATTGACCAAGAGGATATATGTGTCGGAGGTGGAGGGAACGAGGAGAAGTGGGAGACCAAATTGGAGGTGGAAAGATGGAATGAAATAGATTTTGTGTGATCGGGGCCTGAACATGCAGGAGGGTGAAAGGAGGGCAAGGAATAGAGTGAATTGGATCGATGTGGTGTACCGGGGTTGACGGCTTGTAAGTGGATTGAATCAGGGCATGTAAAGCGTCTGGGGTAAACCATGGAAAGTTGTGTGGGGCCTGGATGTGGAAAGGGAGCTGTGGTTTCGGGCATTATTGCATGACAGCTAGAGACTGAGTGTGAACGAATGTGGCCTTTGTTGTCTTTTCCTAGTGCTACCTCGCACACATGAGGGGGGAGGGGGATGGTATTCCATGGGTGGCGAGGTGGCGATGGGAATGAATAAAGGCAGACAGTGTGAATTGTGTGCATTGGTATATATGTATGTGTCTCTGTGTGTATATGTATGTGTACATTGAGATGTATAGGTATGTACATTTGCGTGTGTGGACGTGTATGTATATACATTGTGTATGGGTGTGGGTTGGGCCATTTCTTTCGTGTTTCCTTGCGCTACCTCGCAAACGCGGGAGACAGCGACAAAGCAAAATAAATAAATAAATAAATATATATATATATATATATATATATATATATATATATATATATATATATATATATATATATCCACTTACACACTTATGCATACCTTTGCATTTCAACTTATATATGTATGTATATATACTTATATACACATGTACATAATACATATTCGCTGCGTTTATTCATTTCCGTTGCCAGCTCACCATGTATGAAATGACGACCCCTTACCCCCGCGCGCGAGAGGTAGCGCTAGGAAGTGTAGTTCACATTCGTTCCCGCTCAGTCTCTACCTGTCATGTACAATGCACCGAAACCACAGCTCTCTTTCCACATCCAGGCCCCACAAAACTTTTTATGGCTTACTCCACACGCTTCACATGCCATGGTTCAATCCATTGACTGCACGTCGACCCCAGTATACCACATCGTTGTAATTCACTCTATTCCTTGCACGCCTTTTACCCTCCTGCATGTTCAGGCCCCGATCGCTCAAAAACTTTTTCACTCCATTCTTCCACCTCCAATTTTGCCTCTCACTTCTCTTTCCCTCCACCTCTGACACATATATCCTCTTTGTCAATCTTTCCTTACTCATTCTCTCTCTGTGACCAAACCATTTTAATACACCCTCTTCTGTATAAATGCTCATACACGCACATATGAATACGCATACACAGACATGCACATTTGCATATATAGGTATATATTCATAGTTGCTTGTCTTCATCCATTCCTGGCACCAGTCCGCTCCACAGGAAGTAGCTTCGTTACCCCCTGCTTCAGGTAAGTAGCGCCAGGAAAACAGACAAAAAAGCCACGTTCGTTCACGCTTAGACTCTAGCTGGTATGTGGAGTACATTGGAGCTACAGCTGCCTATCCTCATCCAGGCCCCACAGACCTTTTTATGGTTTGCCCGAGACTTTTTCACATGGCCTGGTTTAATCCATTCATAGCACGTCGATTCATGGTATACTAGATCGTTCTACTTCATTCTATTCTTTGCACGCCTCTCACCCTTCTGTATGTTCATGCCTCGATCCCTCCTCCTTATTCCCTCCACCTCTGACACATATATCCTCTTTGTCAATCTGTCTTCAATGATTTTCTTCATATGTCTTTTGCTCTCTGAACCACCCTTTTTCTGCCATACATTTCTTACCCTTTCATTACTTAATTGATCAAACTACCTCACACCATATATTGTCCTCAAGCATTTCATTTCCAATACATCCACCCTCTTCCTTACAACCCTCTTTATAGCCCACGCCTCGCAACAACTACTATTCCTTCAAACATGCTCGTTTTTGCTCTACGAGATAATGGCCTCTCTAACAATACATTTTTCAGCGTTCCCCACTCCTCCACGATATGACACACTATCCATGCCGATGGTTTTATTCGATGCTATGTCCACTCCCAGATATCAAAACACTTCACTTTCTCCAATATTTTTGCATTCGAGCTTACATCCCAACTAACTTATCCCTCAACCTTGCTGAACCTAATAACCTTCCTCTTATTCTTATTTACTCTAGACTTTCTTTTTTCACACTCTTGACCAATCTCAGTCACCAACTTCTGCGGTTTCTTACTAGAATAATCCACCAGTACTGCATTATCGGCAAAAAATAACTTACTCACTTCCCAGGCCCTTTCATCCCCAACAGGCTGCATACTCGCCCCTGTCTCTAAAACTCTCAATTACCTCCCTACTCACCCTATCCATGAATAAATTAAACAACCAAGGGGACGTCACACACCCCTGCCGCAGAACTACCTTCAAAGAGAACCAATCACCCTCCTCTCTCCCTACTCGTGCATATGCCGTACATCTTTCACAAAGTATCTCTATCAACCCAAAAATATGCCTTCTCAAGCTCCATAAATGCTACATACAAATCCATCTGTTTTTCTGAGTATTTCTAACACACGTTCTTCGAAGCAAACACCTGAACCACACATCCTCTACTACTTCTGAAACCACACTGCTCGTCCGCAGTCTGATGCTCTATATTGGTGTTACCTAACTATGCCTACTCGATGTTGCATTGCAAGTGAAAATTTATTGGATGCAGAGAGGGTGGTCTTGTTGAAGAGCTTCTCGTTTCAAAGAAATCCACATGTCCCTGCTACTGAATGCAACGCAGCTTTTGGCTAAGACCTTCTTGAAAAGAAGTGCTATCAAATATCAGGATCATGTATCAGTAAAGAGTTCTGAGACGATTACAAAAGAACCAGAAATGAATGAACAGACATATCTATGTATGTTTGATACTTTTTGAGTGTTACGACAAGAGTTCTACTCTCGTATAGCCCCGTTTCGCAGCTTTTTATGAGTCAATCACACACACACACACACACACACACACACACACACACACACACACACACACACACACACACACACACACAAGCCTAAGCCAGAAAAGGTTGAACATATAGGAATGACCATGGACCGACAGCTGCGCCTCGGTTTTGCTTCCTTGAAGGCACGCCCTCGGGTGGACCCTTCCTGAGTAATGCCTCGTAAAGTGTGTGTGTGGTGTGTGTGTGTGTGTGTGTGTGTGTGTGTGTGTGTGTGTGTGTGTGTGTGTGTTTTCCGTAATTGTTTTCATATAAACATATAAGGAGTAGGTACGTAAACTGATTGATTTCATTTGCCACGTTTTACTTATGAACTCAGTAAATCACAAGTTGAATATTTCATCAGTGAGGACGTTGTGAGGGTTGCGAAAGAAACTGCTTGCCATTCATAAGGAGATTGGGGTTTAAATCAACATGCGGTGAATGTAGTGGAAGTTCGTATACAATGGTTTACAATATTTATTGATACTTTCCACAGGATTTACTATACAACTAAAACATCTCATTTGCATATAAATTGTTACCCTCCCAGGATGAAAAGGAAATTCTTCGCTGTATTATGTATACTTGAAAGAAAGGGAAGGGGGGTCTAGGAGGGAGACGAAAGGAGGGAAGGGCTGGGAGGGAGAGGAAGGGAAGGAGGGGCTGGGAGGGAGATGAAGGAAGAGAAGGGCTTGGGAGGGAGAAACAGTGTTCTCCCTTATGATGAGATTTTGACAAAGACAGGACCACCGTCTACCGTTCAAGCAGGATCAGCGAGTAGCATTCACCACAAGAAAAGCTAGAACTACGATGAACCACTCGTGTGAGTAATACGATATCTAGCGTTGTATGTAAGATGGAAGATTGTATCTTTATGGAATAAATTCCAGTGGCCTTAATGTGGATGAGACAGAATGAAAGTTCAGAAATACGACGACTTAGTTGGGAGGTAATGCAGAAAAACTGAAGGAAGTGAAGTGTTTTATATATCTGGGAGTGGACTAACAGAGGATGGAACCATAGAAGCGGAAGTGAGTCACAGGGTGGGGGGAGGGGGTGAAGGTTCTCGGAGCGTTGGAGAATGTTTGGAACACGAAAGCGTTACCTCTTACCTCGGAAAGCAAAAATTGGTATGTTTGAGGGAATAGTAACTCCAGCAATGATGAATAGTTTCGAGGTATGGGCTATAGATAGTGTTTTATGGAGGAAGGTGGATATGTTGGAAATGAAATGTTTCAGGACAATATATGCTATGAGGTAGTTTGATCGAGTAAGTAATGGAAGGGTAAGAGAGATGTGTGGAAATAAAAAAATTGAGGTTAAGAGACCAGAAGATGGAGTGTTGAAATGGGTTGGACATATGGAGAGAACGATTTAGGAAAGATTGACAAAGAGGATATTTGTGTCACAGGCGAAAGGAACAGGAGAAGCGAGAGACCAAATTGAAGGTGGAAGGATGGAGTGAATAAGATCCTGAGCGACCAGAGCCTGAAGATATAAGAGGGTGAGAGGCGTAAGAGGAAAAGAGTGAATTAGAACTGTGTGCTATACCAGGGGCGACGCGCTGTCAATGGTCTGAACCAGGGGATGTGAAGCGACTGCTGTAAACCATGGAAAGGTCAGTAGGGTCTGGATGCGGATAGGAAGCTGTGGTTTCAGTGCATTACACATGACAGGTAGAGACTCAGTGTGAACAAGTGTGGCCTTTTTTGTCTGTTTTCCTGGAGCTAACTCCCTGAAGCTCGCGGGGGGGGGGGAAGGGATGCTATTTCATGTGGGTCGTGGTAGCGACAAGAAAGGATGAAGGCATATATATATATATATATATATATATATATATATATATATATATATATATATATATATATATATATATATATATATATATATATATATATCTTTCTTTTTTTTTCGTATTATTCGCCATTTCCTGCAATAGCGAGGTAGCATTAAGAACAGAGGACTGGGCCTAAGAGGGAATATCCTCACCTGGCCCCCTTCTCTGTTCCTTCTTTTGGAAAATTAAAAAAAACGAGAGGGGAGGATTTCCAGCCACCCGCTCCCTCCCCTTTTAGTCGCCTTCTACGACACGCAGGGAATACGTGGGAAGTATTCTTTCTCCCCTATCCCCAGGGATAATATATATATATATATATATATATATATATATATATATATATATATATATATATATATTCTTTTTTTTTTTTTTTTGCTTTGTCGCTGTCTCCCGCGTTTGCGAGGTAGCGCAAGGAAACAGACGAAAGAAATGGCCCAACCCACCCCCATACACATGTATATACATACGTCCACACACGCAAATATACATACCTACACAGCTTTCCATGGTTTACCCCAGACGCTTCACATGCCTTGATTCAATCCACTGACAGCACGTCAACCCCGGTATACCACATCGCTCCAATTCATTCTATTCCTTGCCCTCCTTTCACCCTCCTGCATGTTCAGGCCCCGATCACACAAAATTTTTTTCACTCCATCTTTCCACCTCCAATTTGGTCTCCCTCTTCTCCTCGTTCCCTCCACCTCCGACACATATATTCTCTTGGTCCATCTTTCCTCACTCATTCTCTCCATGTGCCCGAACCATTTCAAAACACCCTCTTCTGCTCTCTCAACCACGCTCTTTTTATTTCCACACATCTCTCTTACCCTTACGTTACTTACTCGATCAAACCACCTCACACCACACGTTGTCCTCAAACATCTCATTTCCAGCACATCCATCCTCCTGCGCACAACTCTATCCATAGCCCACGCCTCGCAACCATACAACATTGTTGGAACCACTATTCCTTCAAACATACCCATTTTTGCTTTCCGAGATAATGTTCTCGACTTCCACACATTCTTTAAGGCTCCCAGAATTTTCACTACCCTTTCTAATCAACCCACCTCCCACTCTTCTCATGCCACAAGCATCTTTTACGCAATCCATCACTGATTCCCTAAATACATCCCATTCCTCCCCCTCTTCCCTTACTTACATTGTTCTCACCTTTTTCCATTCTGTAATCAGTCTCTCCTGGTACTTCCTCACACAAGTCTCCTTCCCAAGCTCACATACTCTCACCACCCTCTTCACCCCAACATTCACTCTTCTTTTCTGAAAACCCATACAAATCTTCACCTTAGCCTCCATAAGATAATGATCAGACATCCCTCCAGTTGCACCTCTCAGCACATTAACATCCAAGTCTCTCTTTCGCGCGCCTGTCAATTAACACGTAATCCAATAACGCTCTCTGGCCATCTCTCCTACTTACATACGTATATATATATATATATATATATATATATATATATATATATATATATATATATATATATATATATATATATATATATATATATATATATATATATATATGTGAATAAGAGCAAGGTTATTAGGTACAGTAGGGTTGAGGGTCAAGTCAATTGGGAGGTGAGTTTGTATGGTGAAAAACTGGAGGAAGTGAAGTGTTTTAGATATCTGGGAGTGGATCTGTCAGCGGATGGAACCATGGAAGCGGAAGTGGATCATAGGGTGGGGGAGGGGGCGAAAATTTTGGGAGCCTTGAAAAATGTGTGGAAGTCGAGAACATTATCCCGGAAAGCAAAAATGGGTATGTTTGAAGGAATAGTAGTTCCAACAATGTTGTATGGTTGCGAGGCGTGGGCTATGGATAGAGTTGTGCGCAGGAGGATGGATGTGCTGGAAATGAGATGTTTGAGGATAATGTGTGGTGTGAGGTGGTTTGATCGAGTAAGTAACGTAAGGGTAAGAGAGATGTGTGGAAATAAAAAGAGCGTGGTTGAGAGAGCAGAAGAGGGTGTTTTAAAATGGTTTGGGCACATGGAGAGAATGAGTGAGGAAAGATTGACCAAGAGGATATATGTGTCGGAGGTGGAGGGAACGAGGAGAAGAGGGAGACCAAATTGGAGGTGGAAAGATGGAGTGAAAAAGATTTTGTGTGATCGGGGCCTGAACATGCAGGAGGGTGAAAGGAGGGCAAGGAATAGAGTGAATTGGAGCGATGTGGTATACAGGGGTTGACGTGCTGTCAGTGGATTGAATCAAGGCATGTGAAGCGTCCGGGGTAAACCATGGAAAGCTGTGTAGGTATGTATATTTGTGTGTGTGGACGTGTGTATGTACATGTGTATGGGGGGGGGTTGGGCCATTTCTTTCGTCTGTTTCCTTGCGCTACCTCGCAAACGCGGGAGACAGCGACAAAGTATAAAAAAAAAAAAAAAAAAAAAAAAAAAAAAAAAAATATATATATATATGTACAGTGGTCAAATTGACGAGAACTACTATTGACGTTTGTGTAAATGAATTATACATTTCCTTTTTCCATAGCCAGAGGTTGAACCATTATGTGACATCCATTTTTTCATTTCATTTCAAGCTAGAAGATTCAGTTTTCTAAATTGATTCTTACATTTTTCATATGTATATATATGTATGTGTGTGTGTGTGTATATGTGCGTATGTATGTGTGTGGGTATGTGTATATATATATATATATATATATATATATATATATATATATATATATATATATATATATATATATATATATATATATATATATTATCCCTGGGGATAGGGGTGAAAGAATACTTCCCACGCATTCCTCGCGTGTCGTAGAAAGCGACTAGAGGGGACGGGAGCGGGGGGCCAGAAATCCTCCCCTCCTTGTATTTTATAACTTTCTAAAATGGGAAACAGAAGAAGGAGTCACGCGGGGAGTGCTCATCCTCCTCGAAGGCTCAGATTGGGGTGCCTAAATGTGTGTGGATGTAACCAAGATGTGAAAAAAGGAGAGATAGGTAGTATGTTTGAGGAAAGGAACCTGGATGTTTTGGCTCTGAGTGAAACGAAGCTCAAGGGTAAAGGGGAAGAGTTGTTTGGGAATGTCTTGGGAGTAAAGTCAGGGGTTAGTGAGAAGACAAGAGCAAGGGAAGGAGTAGCAATAATCCTGAAACAGGAGTTGTGGGAGTATGTGATAGAATGTAAGAAAGTAAATTCTCGATTAATATGGGTAAAACTGAAAGTTGATGGAGAGAGATGGGTGATTATTGGTGCATATGCACCTGGGCATGAGAAGAAAGATCATGAGAGGGAATTGTTTTGGGAGCAGCTGAATGAGTGTGTTAGTGGTTTTGATGCACGAGACCGGGTTATAGTGATGGGTGATTTGAATGCAAAGGTGATTAATGTGGCAGTTGAGGGAATAATTGGTATACATGGGGTGTTCAGTGTTGTAAATGGAAATGGTGAAGAGCTTGTAGATTTATGTGCTGAAAAAAGACTGATGATTGGGAATACCTGGTTTAAAAAGTGAGATATACATAAGTATACTTATGTAAGTAGGAGAGATGGCCAGAGAGCGTTATTGGATTACGTGTTAATTGACAGGCGCGCGAAAGAGAGACTTTTGGATGTTAATGTGCCGAGAGTTGCAACTGGAGGGATGTCTGATCATTATCTTGTGGAGGCTAAGGTGAAGATTTGTATGGGTTTTCAGAAAAGAAGAGTGAATGTTGGGGTGAAGAGGGTGGTGAGAGTGAGTGAGCTTGGGAAGGAGACTTGTGTGAGGAAGTACCAGGAGAGACTGAGTACAGAATGGAAAAAGGTGAGAACAATGGAAGTAAGGGGAGTGGGGGAGGAATGGGATGTGTTTATGGAATCAGTGATGGATTGCGCAAAAGATGCTTGTGGCATGAGAAGAGTGGGAGTTGGGTTGATTAGAAAGGGTAGTGAGTGGTGGGATGAAGAAGTAAGAGTATTAGTGAAAGAGAAGAGAGAGGCATTTGGACGATTTTTGCAGGGAAAAAATGAAATTGAGTGGGAGATGTATAAAAGAAAGAGACGGGAGGTCAAGAGAAATTGCAAGAGGTGAAAAAAAGGGCAAATGAGAGTTGGGGTGAGAGAGTATCATTAAATTTTAGGGAGAATAAAAAGATGTTCTGGAAGGAGGTAAATAAAGTGCGTAAGACAAGGCA
>NC_092227.1:35179723-35277223 GCF_036320965.1 Panulirus ornatus | reverse complement strand
GTGCAAATGCTGTACAACCTCGAGAGAAACTTTTTACTGCTTCTAACAACTTACCTCCCACACCATATATTCTTAATACCTTCGACAGACCATCTATATCAATTCTATCATATGCCTTTTCCACATCCATTAATGCTACATACAAATCCAGGAGCTTTTCTAAGCATTTCTCACATACATTTTTCAAAGCAAACACCTGATCCACACATCCTCTACCACTTCTGAAATCACACTGCTCTTCCCCAATCTCATGCTCGGCACATGATTATACCCTGTCAATCAATACCTCCCATGTAATTTCCGAGGAATACTCAACAAACTTATACCTCTGTAATTTGAGCACTCACTCTTATCCCCTTTGCCTTTGTACAAGGGCACTATGCAAGCATTCCACCAGTCTTCAGGCACCTCACCATGAGTCATACGTGCATTAAATAACCCTACCAATCAGTAGACAGTAGAGTCACCCCCTCTTTTATTGAATTCCACTGCAATACCATCCAAACCCGCTGCCTTGCCAGCTTTCAAACCTTTTCCTACCTCTCCTCTGTTTACCAAATCATTCTTCCGAACCCTCTCACTTTGCACACCAACTCGACCAAAACACCCTATATCTGCCACTCTATCATCAAAGACATTCATCAAACCTTCAAAATACTCACTCCATCTCCTTTTCACATCACCACTACTTGTTATCACCTCCCCATTAGTCCCCATTTGTTCCCTTGTCTTACGCACTTTATTTACCTCCTTCCAAAACCTATTTTTATTCTCCCTAAAATTTAATGATACTCTCTCACCCCAACTCTCATTTGCCCTGTTTTTCGCCTCTTTCATATTTCTCTTGACCTCTTGCTTCCTTCTTTTATACACATCCCAGTCTTTTGCATCATTTACTTATAAAAATTGTCCAGACGCCTGTCTCTTCTCTGTCACTACATATCTTACTTCTTCATCTCACCACTCAATACGCTTTCTAATCTGCCCACCTCCCACGTTTCTCATGCCACAAGCCTGTTTTAAGCAACCCATTACTGCTTCTCTAAATATATCCCATTCCTCCCCCAGTCCCATTAAATCCTTTGTTCACACCATTTTCCATTCTGTACTCAGTCTCTCCTGGTACTTCCTCACACAAGTCTCCTTCCCAAGGTCACTTACTCTCACCGCTTTCTTCACCCGAACATTCTTTTTTATTTTCTGAAAACCTCTATAAATCTTCACCTTCGTCTCCACAAGATAATGATCAGACATCCCTCCAGCTGTACCTCTCAACACATTAACATCCAAAAGTCTCTTTCGCGCGCCTATCAATTAACATGTAATAAAGTAACGCTCTCTGGCAATCTCTCCTACCTACATGCGTATACTTACGTATACCTCTCTTTTAAACCAGGTATTCCCAATCACTAGTCCTTTTTCAGCACATAAATCTACAAGTTCTTCACCATTTCCATTTACAACACTGAACACCCCATGTACACCAATTATTCCCTCAACTGCCACATTATTCACCTTTGCATTCAAATAACCCATTACTATAACGCAGTCTCGTGCATCAAAACTACTAACACACTCACTGGGCTGCTCCCAAAACATGCCCAAGTGCATATGCACCAGTAATCATCCAACTCTCTCCATCCACTTTCAGTTTTACCCATATATATATAGAGTTTATTTTCTTACACTCTACCACATACTCCAACCACTCATGTTTCAAGAGTAGCGCTACTCCTACCCTTGCTTTTGTCTTCTCACTAACTCCTGACATCATTTCCAAAACAATCCCAAACCACTCTTACCCTTTACACTTGAGCTTCGTTTCACTCAGAGCCTATACACCCAGGCTCCTTTCCTGAAACATACTACTATGTCTACCTCTTTCTCATCTTGTTTACATCCACACACATTTAGACACCCCAATCTGAGCCTTTGGGGAGGATGATCACTCCCCACGTGACTCCTTCTTCTGTTTCCCCTTTAGAAGGTTAAAATACAAGGAGGAGAGGGTTTCTAGCCCACCACTCCCGTCCCTTTTAGTCGCCCATTATAACACGATATAAATATAAATATATATTTTTTTTTTTTTATACTTTGTCGCTGTCTCCCGCGTTTGCGAGGTAGCGCAAGGAAACAGACGAAAGAAATGGCCCAACCCCCCCCCCCCATACACATGTACATACACACGTCCACACACGCAAAAATACATACCTACACAGCTTTCCATGGTTTACCCCAGACGCTTCACATGCCTTGATTCACTCCACTGACAGCACGTCAACCCCTGTATACCACATCGCTCCAATTCACTCTATTCATTGCCCTCCTTTCACCCTCCTGCATGTTCAGGCCCCGATCACACAAAATCTTTTTCACTCCATCTTTCCACCTCCAATTTGGTCTCCCTCTTCTCCTCGTTCCCTCCACCTCTGACACATATATCCTCTTGGTCAATCTTTCCTCACTCATTCTCTCCATGTGCCCAAACCATTTCAAAACACCCTCTTCTGCTCTCTCAACCACGCTCTTTTTATTTCCACACATCTCTCTTACCCTTACGTTACTCACTCGATCAAACCACCTCACACCACACATTGTCCTCAAACATCTCATTTCCAGCACATCCATCCTCCTGCGCACAACTCTATCCATAGCCCACGCCTCGCAACCATACAACATTGTTGGAACCACTATTCCTTCAAACATACCCATTTTTGCTTTCCGAGATAATGTTCTCGACTTCCACACATTTTTCAAGGCTCCCAAAATTTTCGCCCCCTCCCCCACCCTATGATCCACTTCCGCTTCCATGGTTCCATCCGCTGACAGATCCACTCCCAGATATCTAAAACACTTCACTTCCTCCAGTTTTTCTCCATTCAAACTCACCTCCCAATTGACTTGACCCTCAACCCTACTGTACCTAATAACCTTGCTCTTATTCACATTTACTCTTAACTTTCTTCTTCCACACACTTTACCAAACTCAGTCACCAGCTTCTGCAGTTTCTCACATGAATCAGCCACCAGCGCTGTATCATCACCGAACAACAACTGACTCACTTCCCAAGCTCTCTCATCCCCAACAGACTTCATACTTGCCCCTCTTTCCAGGACTCTTGCATTTACCTCCCTAACAACCCCATCCATAAACAAATTAAACAACCATGGAGACATCACACACCCCTGCCGCAAACCTACATTCACTGAGAACCAATCACTTTCCTCTCTTCCTACACGTACACATGCCTTACATCCTCGATAAAAACTTTTCACTGCTTCTAACAACTTGCCTCCCACACCATATATTCTTAATACCTTCCACAGAGCATCTCTATCAACTCTATCATATGCCTTCTCCAGATCCATAAATGCTACATACAAATCCATTTGCTTTTCTAAGTATTTCTCACATACATTCTTCAAAGCAAACACCTGATCCACACATCCTCTACCACTTCTGAAACCGCACTGCTCTTCCCCAATCTGATGCTCTGTACATGCCTTCACCCTCTCAATCAATACCCTCCCATATAATTTACCAGGAATACTCAACAAACTGACATGGGAATAAATATATATATATATATATATATATATATATATATATATATATATATATATATATATATATATATATATATATATATAGAGGGGACGGGAGCGGGGGGCCAGAAATCCTCCCCTCCTTGTATTAACTTTCTAAAATGAGAAACAGAAGAAGGAGTCACGCGGGGAGTGCTCATTCTCCTCGAAGGCTCAGAGTGGGGTGCCTAAATGTGTGTGGATGTAACCAAGATGTGAAAAAAGGAGAGATAGGTAGTATGTTTGAGGAAAGGAACCTGGATGTTTTGGCTCTGAGTTAAACGAAGCTCAAGGGTAAAGGGGAAGAGTGGTTTGGGAATGTCTGGGGAGTAAAGTCAGGGGTTAGTGAGAGGACAAGAGCAAGGGAAGGAGTAGCAATACTCCTGAAACAGGAGTTGTGGGAGTATGTGATAGAGTGTAAGAAAGTAAATTCTCGATTAATATGGGTAAAACTGAAAGTTGATGGAGAGAGGTGGGTGATTATTGGTGCATATGCACCTGGGCATGAGAAGAAAGATCAAGAGAGGCAAGTGTTTTGGGAGCAGCTGAATGAGTGTGTTAGTGGTTTTGATGCACGAGACCGGGTCATAGTGATGGGTGATTTGAATGCAAAGGTGAATAATGTGGCAGTTGAGGGAATAATTGGTATACATGTGGTGTTCAGTGTTGTAAATGGAAATGGTGAAGAGCTTGTAGATTTATGTGCTGAAAAAGGACTGATGATTGGGAATACCTGGTTTAAAAAGTGAGATATACATAAGTATACTTATGTAAGTAGGAGAGATGGCCAGAGAGCGTTATTGGATTACGTGTTAATTGACAGTCGCGCGAAAGAGAGACTTTTGGATGTTAATGTGCTGAGAGGTGCAACTGGAGGGATGTCTGATCATTATCTTGTGGAGGCTAAGGTGAAGATTTGTATGGGTTTTCAGAAAAGAAGAGTGAATGTTGGGATGAAGAGGGTGGGGAGAGTAAGTGAGCTTGAGAAGGAGACCTGTGTGAGGAAGTACCAGGAGAGACTGAGTACAGAATGGAAAAAGGTGAGAACAATGGAAGTAAGGGGAGTGGGGGAGGAATGGGATATATTTAGGGAATCAGTGATGGATTGCGCAAAAGATGCCTGTGGCATGAGAACAGTGGGAGGTGGGTTGAATAGAAAGGGTAGTGAGTGGTGGGATGAAGAAGTAAGAGTATTAGTGAAAGAGAAGAGAGAGGCATTTGGACGATTTTTGCAGGGAAAAAATGCAATTGAGTGGGAGATGTATAAAAGAAAGAGACAGGAGGTCAAGAGAAAGGTGCAAGAGGTGAAAAAAAGGGCAAATGAGAGTTGGGGTGAGAGAGTATCATTAAATTTTAGGGAGAATAAAAAGATGTTCTGGAAGGAGGTAAATAAAGTGCGTAAGACAAGGGAGCAAATGGGAACTTCGATGAAGGGCGCAAGTGGGGAGGTGATAACAAGTAGTGGTGATGTGAAAAGATGGAGTGAGTATTTTGAAGGTTTGTTGAATGTGTTTGAGGATAGAGTGGCAGATATAGGGTGTTTTGGTCGAGGTGGTGTGCAAAGTGAGAGGGTTAGGGAAAATGATTTGGTAAACAGAGAAGAGGTAGTGAAAGCTTTGCGGAAGATGAAAGCCGGCAAGGCAGCAGGTTAGGATGGTATTGCAGTGGAATTTATTAAAAAAGTGGGTGACTGTATTGTTGACTGGTTGGTAAGGTTATTTAATGTATGTATGACTCATGGTGAGGTGCCTGAGGATTGGCGGAATGCGTGCATAGTGCCATTGTACAAAGGCAAAGGGGATAAGAGTGAGTGCTCAAAATACAGAGGTATAAGTCTGTTGAGTATTCCTGGTAAATTATATGGGAGGGTATTGATTGAGAGGGTGAAGGCATGTACAGAGCATCAGATTGGGGAAGAGCAGTGTGGTTTCAGAAGTGGTAGAGGATGTGTGGATCAGGTGTTTGCTTTGAAGAATGTATGTGAGAAATACTTAGAAAAGCAAATGGATTTGTATGTAGCATTTATGGATCTGGAGAAGGCATATGATAGAGTTGATAGAGATGTACTGTGGAAGGGATTAAGAATATATGGTGTGGGAGGCAAGTTGTTAGAAGCAGTGAAAAGTTTTTATCGAGTATGTAAGGCATGTGTACGTGTAGGAAGAGAGGAAAGTGATTGGTTCTCAGTGAATGTAGGTTTGCGGTAGGGGTGTGTGATGTCTCCATGGTTGTTTAATTTGTTTATGGATGGGGTTGTTAGGGAGGTGACTGCAAGAGTTTTGGAAAGAGGGACAAGTATGAAGTCTGTTGTGGATGAGAGAGCTTGGGAAGTGAGTCAGTTGTTGTTCGCTGATGATACAGCGCTGGTGGCTGATTCATGTGAGAAACTGCAAAAGCTGGTGACTGAGTTTGGTAAAGTGTATGAAAGAGGAAAGTTAAGAGTAAATGTGAATAAGAGCAAGGTTATTAGGTACAGTAGGGTTGAGGGTCAAGTCAATAGGGAGGTAAGTTTGAATGGAGAAAATCTGGAGGAATTAAAGTGTTTTAGATATCTGGGAGTGGATCTGGCAGCGGATGGAACCATGGAAGCGGAAGTGAATCATAGGGTGGGGGAGGGGGCGAAAATCCTGGGAGCCTTGGAGAATGTGTGGAAATGTGCTGGAAATGAGATGTTTGAGGACAATGTGTGGTGTGAGGTGGTTTGATCGAGTAAGTAATGTAAGGGTAAGAGATATGTGTGGAAAGAAAAAGAGCGTGGTTGAGAGAGCAGAAGAGGGTGTTTTTAAATGGTTCGGGCACATGGAGAGAATGAGTGAGGAAAGATTGACCAAGAGGATATATGTGTCGGAGGTGGAGGGAACGAAGAGAGGTGGGAGACCAAATTGGAGGTGGAAAGATGGAGTGAAAAAGATTTTGAGTGATCGGGGCCTTAACATGCAGGAGGGTGAAAGGCGGGCAAGGAACAGAGTGAATTGGATCGATGTGGTATACCGGGGTTGACGTGCTGTCAGTGGATTGAATCAGGGCATGTGAAGCGTCAGGGGTAAACCATGGAAAGTTGTGTGGGGCCTGGATGTGGAAAGGGAGCTATGGTTTCAGGCATTATTGCATGACAGCTAGAGACTGAGTGTGAACGAATGAGGCCTTTGTTGTCTTTTCCTAGTGGTACCTCGCACACATGAGGGGGGAGGGGGATGGTATTCCATGTGTGGCGAGGTGGCGATGGGAATGAATAAAGGCAGACAGTGTGAATTGTGTGCATGGGTATATATGTATGTGTCTGTGTGTGTATATATATGTGTACATTGAGATGTATATGTATGTATATTTACGTGTGTGGACGTGTGTATGTGTACATACATGTGTATGGGGGTGGGTTGGGCCATTTCTTTCGTCTGTTTCCTTGCGCTACCTCGCAAACGCGGGAGACAGCGACAAAGCAAAATAAAATGAAAAATGAAATAAATAAATCGATAAATAAATATATATATATATATATATATATATATATATATATATATATATATATATATATATATATATATATATATATATATATATATATATGTTTGCTTTGTTGCTGTCTCCCATGTTAGTGAGGTAGCGCAAGAAAACAGACGAAAGAATGGCCCAACAGGCCCACATACACATGTATATAAATACACGTCCACACACGCAAATATACATACTTATACATCTCAATGTATACATATATATACACACACAGACATATACATATATACACATGTGCATATTTCATACAGTCTGCCTTTGTTCATTTCCATCGCCACCTCGCCACAAATGGAATAACAACCCCCTCCCCACTCAATTGTGCAAGGTAGCGCCCGGAAACGACAACAAAGGCCCAATTCGTTCACACTCAGTCTCTAGTTGTCATGTAATAATGCACCAAAACCACAGCTCCCTTTCCACATCTAGTCCCAGAGAATTTTCCATTGTTTACACTAGACGTTTCAGATGCCCTGGTTAAATCCATTGATAACACGTAGACCCCTGTACACCTCATCGTTCCAATTCACTCTATTCCTTGCATGCCTTTCACACTCCTGCATATTGAGGCCACGATCCCTCAAAATCTTTTTCACTCCATTTTTCCACCTCCAATTTGGTTTCCCACTTCTCCTCATTCCCTCCACCTCTGACACATATATCCTCTTGGTCAATCTTTCCTCACTCATTCTCTCCATGTGACGAAACATTTCAAAACTCCCTTTTCTGCTCTCTCAACCACACACACAAACACACACACACACACACACACACACACACACATATATATATATATATATATATATATATATATATATATATATATATATATATATATATATATATATATATATATATATATATATATGTATATATATATATATATATATATATATATATATATATATATATATATATATATATATATATATATATATATATAAATTTCTTTTTATTTTTTTTCTTTGCCGTTGTCTCCCGCGTTTGCGAGGTAGCGCAAGGAAACAGGCGAAAGAAATGGCCAACCCACCCCTATACCCATGTATATACATACATCCCCATAAGCAAATATACATACCCATGCATCGCAATGTACACATATATGTATACACACAGACATATACATATATAAACATGCACACAATTCACACTGTCTGCCTTTATTCATTCCACTGCCACCTCGCCACACATGGAATACCATCCCCCTCCCCCTCATGTGTAGGAGGTAGCGCTTGGAAAAGACAACAAAGGCCCCATTAGTTCACACTCAGTCTCTAGCTGTCATGCAATAATGCCCGAAACAACAGCTCCCTTTCCACATCCAGGCCCCACACAACTTTCCATGGTTCACCCCAGACGCATCGCATGCCCTGATTCAATCCATTGACAGCACGTCGACCCCGGTATACCAAATCGTTCTAATTCACTCTATTCCTTGCCCGCCTTTCACACTACTGCATGTTCAGGCCTCGATCACTCAAAATCTTTTTCACTCCATTTTTCCACCCCCAATTTGGTCTCCCATTTCTCCTCGTTCCCTCCACCTCCGACACATATATCCTCTTGGTCAATCTTTCCTCACTCATTCACTCCATGTGCCCAAACCATTTCAAAACACCCTCTTCTGCTCTCTCAACCACCTCACACCACATATTGTCCTCAAACACCTCATATCCAGCACATCCACCCTCCTGCGCACTACTATATATATATATATATATATATATATATATATATATATATATATATATATATATATATATATATATATATATATATATATATATGAATATATATTTGTATGTAGCATTTATGGATCTGGAGAAGGCATATGATAGAGTTGATAGAGATGCTCTGTGGAAGGTATTAAGAATATATGGTGTGGGAGGAAAGTTGTTAGAAGCAGTGAAAAGTTTTTATCGAGGATGTAAGGCATGTGTACGTGTAGGAAGAGAGGAAAGTGATTGGTTCTCAGTGAATGTAGGTTTGCGGCAGGGGCGTGTGATGTCTCCATGGTTGTTTAATTTGTTTATGGATGGGGTTGTTAGGGAGGTAAATGCAAGAGTTTTGGAAAGAGGGGCAAGTATGAAGTCTGTTGGGGATGAGAGAGCTTGGGAAGTGAGTCAGTTGTTGTTCGCTGATGATACAGCGCTGGTGGCTGATTCATGTGAGAAACTGCAGAAGCTGGTGACTGAGTTTGGAAAAGTGTGTGGAAGAAGAAAGTTAAGAGTAAATGTGAATAAGAGCAAGGTTATTAGGTACAGTAGGGTTGAGGGTCAAGTCAATTGGGAGGTGAGTTTGAATGGAGAAAAACTGGAGAAAGTGAAGTGTTTTAGATATCTGGGAGTGGATCTGGCAGCGGATGGAACCATGGAAGCGGAAGTGGATCATAGGGTGGGGGAGGGGGCGAAAATCCTGGAAGAATGTGTGGAAGTAGAGAACATTATCTCGGAAAGCAAAAATGGGTATGTTTGAAGGAATAGTGGTTCCAACAATGTTGTATGGTTGCGAGGCGTGGGCTATGGATAGAGTTGTGCGCAGGAGGATGGATGTGCTGGACATGAGATGTTTGAGGACAATGTGTGGTGTGAGGTAGTTTGATCGAGTGAGTAACGTAAGGGTAGGAGAGATGTGTGGAAATAAAAAGAGCGTGGTTGAGAGAGCAGAAGAGGGTGTTTTGAAGTGGTTTGGGCACATGGAGAGGATGAGTGAGGAAAGATTGACCAAGAGGATATATGTGTCGGAGGTGGAGGGAACAAGGAGAAGAGGGAGACCAAATTGGAGGTGGAAAGATGGAGTGAAAAAGATTTTGTGTGATCGGGGCCTGAACATGCAGGAGGGTGAAAGGAGGGCAAGGAATAGAGTGAATTGGAGCGATGTGGTATACCGGGGTTGACGTGCTGTCAGTGGATTGAAGCAGGGCATGTGAAGCGTCTGGGGTAAACCATGGAAAGCTGTGTAGGTATGTATATTTGCGTGTGTGGACGTATGTATATACATGTGTATGGGGGGGGGGTTGGGCCATTTCTTTCGTCTGTTTCCTTGCGCTACCTCGCAAACGCAGGAGACAGCGACAAAGTATAATAATAAAAATATATATATATATATATATATATATATATATATATATATATATATATATATATATATATATATATATATATATATATATATGATATACTATTTTCTATTACAGTTTGTCGCTGTATCCCGCGTTAGCTAGGTAGCGCAAGAAAACACGTGAAATAATGGCCAAGCCCACCCACATACACATGTACATATATACACGTCCACACACGCACATATAAACGCACATATACATCTCAACATATATATATATATATATATACACACACAGACATATACATATATACACATGTACATGATTCATGCTGCCTGCCCTTATTCATTCTCGTCGCCACCTCGCCAAACATGAAATGACAACCCCCTCCCTCCGCATGTACGCGAGGTAGCGCTAGGAAATGACAACAAAGGCCACATTTATTTACACTCAGTCTCTAGCTGTCATGTATAATGCACCGAAATGAAAGTTCCCTTTCTACATCCAGGCCCTACAGAACTTTCCATGGTTTACTCTAGAGGCTTCATATGCCCTGGTTCAGTCCATTGACAGCACGTCGACCCCGGTATACGACATCGTCCAATTCACTCTATTCCTTGCACGCCTTTCACCCTCATGCATGTTCAGGCCCCGATCGTTAAGATTCTTTTTCAATCCATCTTTCTACCTCCAATTTGGTCTCCCACTTCTCGTTCCCTTCACCTCTGACACATATATCCTCTTGGTCAATCTTTCCTCACTCTTTTTCTCCATGTTACCAAATCATTTCAAAACACCTTCTTCTGCTCTCTCAACCACACTCTATATTACCACACATCTCTCTTACATTTCATTACTTCCTCGATCAAACCACCTCACACCACATATTGTCCTCAAGCATCTCATTTCAAACAAATCCACCCTCATCCGCACAACTCTATCTATAGCCCACGCCTCGCAACCATATAACGTTGTTGGAACGACAATTCCTTCAAACATTACACGTTTTTGCTTTCCGAGAAAATGTTTTCGATTTCCACACATTTTTTAACGCTCCCAGAACTTTCGCCTCCTCCCCCACCCTGTCACTCACTTCCGCTTCCATCGTTCCATCCGCTGCCAAATCCACTCCCAGATATCTAAAACAATTCACTTTCTCCATTTTCTCTCCATTCAAACTTACCTCCCAATTGATTTGTTTCTCAACCCTACTTTACCTAATAACCTTAGTCTTCTTCACATTAACTCTCAGGTTTCTTCTTTCACACACTTTACCAAACTCAGTCACAAGCTTCTGTAGTTTCTCACCCGAATCAGCCACCAGCGCTGTATCATCAGCGAACAATAACTGACTCACTTCTCAAGCTCTCTCTTCCAGAGCAGACTGCATGCTTGCCCGTTTCTCCAAGTATCTTGCAATCACCTCCCTAACAACCCCATCCATAAACAAATCAAACAACCATGGAGACATCATGCACCCCTATCGGAAAGTGACATTCAATTACAACGAAACACTTTCCTCTCTTCCTATTCGTACACATGCCCTACATTCTCGTTAAAATCTTTTCACTGCTTCTAACAACCTGGCTTCCACACCATATATTCTGAATACCTTCCTCAGAGCATCTATATGAACTCTATCCTATGCTCCCTCCAGATCAATAGATGCTACGTACAAATCCATTTGGTTTTCTAAGTATTTCTCACATACATTCTTCAAAGCAAACACCTGATCCACACATCCTCTACCACTTCTGAAACCACACTGCTCTTCCCCAATCTGATGCTCTCTACATACCTTCACCTTCAATCAATATCCTCCCATATAATTTTCCAGAAATACTCAACAAACTTATAACCTTGTAACTTGAGCACTCACCTTTATCTTCTATGCCTATGTACAATGGCACTATGCATGCATTCCACTAATCCTCAGGCACCTCACCATGAGTCATACATAGATTAGATATCCTTACCAGTCAACCCCACAATCATTTCTAAATAATTTTTTCTGCATACCATCCAAACCCGCTGCCTTGCTAGCTTTCATCTTCCGCAAAGTTTTTACTACCTCTTCTCAGTTTACCAAATCATTCTCCCTAACCCTCTCACTTCACACACCACTTCGACCAAAACACCCTATATCTGCCACTCTATCATCAAAGACATTCAACAAAAATTCAAAATACCCACTCGATCTCTTTCTCACAACACATGTCCTTCTTATTACCTCCCTATTATCCCTCCTCACCGATGTTCCCATTTGTTGTCTTGTCTTATGCACTCTACCTCCTTCGAAAATATCTTTTTATTCTCCCTAAAATTCAAAGATACTCTCTCACCCCAACTCTCATTTGCCCTCTTTTTTACTTCTCGCACCTTTTCCTTGACCTCCTGCCTCTTACTTTTATACATCTCCCACTCATTTGCACTATTTCCCTGCAAAAATCGTCCAAATTCCTCCTTCTTCTCTTTCACTAATAATTTTACCTCTTCATTCCACAACCCACTACCCTTTCTAATCTGCCCATCTCCCACGCTTCTCATAATACAAACATCTTTTGCACAAGCCTTCACAGCTTCCTTAGATACATCCCATTCCTCACCCACTCCCCTTACGTCCTTTGCTTTCACCTTTTTCCATTCTGCACTCAGTCTCTCCTGGTACTTCCTCCCACAGGTCTCTTTCTCGAGCTCACTTACTTTCACCACTCACTTCACCCCAACATTTTCTCTTGTTTTTCGAAAACTTCTATAAATCTTTACCTTCGCTTCCACAAGATAATGATCAGACATCCCTCTAGTTCCACCCCTCAGCACATTAACAACCAAAAGTCTCTCTTTCGCGCGCCTCTCATTTAACACATAATCCAATAACGCTCTCTGGCGATCTTTCGTACATACATACTCGTACTTATGTATATCTCTCTTTTTAAACTAGGTATTCCCAATCACTAGTCCTTTTTCAGCACCCAAATCTTCAAGCTCTTCACCATTTCCATTTACAACACTGAACACCCCATGTAAACCAATTATTCCCTCAACTGCCACATTACTTACCTTTGCATTCAAATCACCCATCAGCATACCCCAGTCTCGCGCGTTTAAACTACTAGCACACTCATTCAGGTGCTCCGAAAATACTTGCCTCTCATGATCTTTCTTATCAAACCCAGGTGCATATGCACAAATAATCACCCATCTCTCTCCATTCACTTTTAGTTTTACCCATATCAATCTAGAGTTTACTTTCTTACAGTCAATCACATACTCCCACCACTCCTGTTTCATGAGTTGTGCTACTCCTTCCCTTGCTCTTGTCCTCTCACCTACCCCTGACTTTACTCCAAAAACATTCCCAAAACACTCTTCCCCTTTACCCTTAAGCTTCGTTTCATTCAGAGCCAAAACATTCAGCTTCCTTTCCTCAAGCATACTACATATATCTCTTTTTTTCTTCTCTTGTTTACATCCACACACATTTAGACACCCCAATGTGAGCCTTCGAGGAGGATGAACACTTCCTGCGTGACTCCTTTTTCTGTTTCCCTTATCAGAATATTTAAGATACAAGGAGGGGAGCGTTTCTAGCCTTCACTCCGGTCCCCTTAAGTCGCTTCCTTTAATAGTTTATATATATATATATATATATATATATATATATATATATATATATATATATATATATATATATATATATATATATATATATATATATATATATATATATATATATATATATATATATGTATAGCGCAAGGTAGCGCAAGGAAACAGACGAAAGAAATGGCCTAACCCACCCCCATACACATGTATATACATACGTTCAACCACGCAAATATACATACCTACACAGCTTTCCATTGTTTACCCCAGACGCTTCACATGCCCTGATTCAATCCACTGACAGCACGTCAACCCCGGTATACCACATCGATCCAATTCACTCTATTCCTTGCCCTCCTTTCACACTCCTGCATGTTCAGGCTCCGATCACACGAAATCTTCTTCACTCCATCTTTCCACCTCCAATTTGGTCTCCCACTTCTCCTCGTTCCCTCCACCTCCGACACATATATCCACTTGGTCAATCTTTCCTCACTCATTCTCTCCATGTGCCCAAACCATTTCAAAACACCCTCTTCTGCTCTCTCAACCACGCTCTTTTTATTTCCACACATCTCTCTTTCGCTTACGTTAATTACTCGATCAAACCACCTCACACCACACATTGTCCTCAAACATCTCATTTCCAGCACATCCATCCTCCTGCGCACAACTGTATCCATAGCCCACGCCTCGTAACCATACAACATTGTTGGAACGACTATTCCTTCAACCATGCCCATATTGCTTTCCGAGATAATGTTCTCGACTTCAACATATTCTTCAAGGCTCCCAGGATTTTCGCCCACTCCCCCACACTATGATCCACTTCCGCTTCCATGGTTCCATCCGCTGCCAGATCCATTCCCAGATATCTAAAACACTTTACTTCCTCCAGTTTTTCTCCATTCAAACTTACCTCCCAACTGACTTGACCCTCAACACTACTGTACCTAATTACCTTGCTCTTATTCACATTTACTCTTAACTTTCTGCTTTCACACACTTTACCAAACTCAGGCACCAGCTTCTGCAGTTTCTCACATGAATCAGCCACCAGCGCTGTATCATCAGCGAACAACAACTGAATCACTTCCCAAGCTCTCTCATCCCCAACAGACTTCATACTTGCCCCTCTTTCCAGGACTCTTGCATTCACCTCCATAACAACCCCATCCATAAACAAATTAAACAACCATGGAGACATCACACACCCCTGCCGCAAACCTACATTCACTGAGAACCAATCACTCTCCTCTCTTCCTACACGTACACATGCCTTACATCCTCGATAAAATCTTTTCACTGCTTCTAACAACTTGCCACCCACACCATATATTCTTAATACCTTCCACAGAGCATCTCTATTAACTCTATCATATGCCCTCTCCAGATCCATAAATGCTACATACAAATCCATTTGCTTTTCTAAGTATTTCTCACATACATTCTTCAAAGCAAACACCTGATCCACACATCCTCTACCACTTCTGAAACCACACTGCTCTTCCCCAATCTGATGCTCTGTACATGCCTTCACCCTCTCAATCAATACCCTCCCATAAAATTTACCAGGAATACTCAACAAACTTATACCTCAGTAATTTCAGTACTCACTCTTATCAATTTTGCCTTTGTACAATGGCACTATGCACGCATTCCGCCAATCCTCAGGCACCTCACCATGAGTCATACATACATTAAATAACCTTACCAACCGGTCAATAGTAGAGTCACCCCCTTTTTTAATAAATTCCACTGCAATACCATCCAAACCTGCTGCCTTGCCGGCTTCCATCTTCCGCAAAGCTTTTACTACCTCTTCTCTGTTTACCAAATCATTTTCCCTAACCCACTCACTTTGCACACCACCTCCACGAAAACACCCTATATCTGCCACTCTATCATCAAACACATTCAACAAACCTTCAAAATACTCACTCCATCTCCTTCTCACATCACCACTACTTGTTATCACCTCCCCATTTGCGCCCTTCACTGAAGTTTCCATTTGCTCCCTTGTCTTACGCACTTTATTTACCTCATTCCAGAACATCTTTTTATTCTCCCTAGAATTTAATGATACTCTCTCACCCCAACTCTCATTTGCCCTCTTTTTCACCTTTTGTACCTTTCTCTTGACCTCCTGTCTCTTTCTTTTATACACCTCCCACTCAATTGTATATATATATATATATATATATATATATATATATATATATATATATATATATATATATATATATGTATATATATATATATATATATATATATATATATATATGTATATATATATATATATATATATATATATATATATATATATATATATATATATATATATATATATATATATATATATATATATATATATATATTTCTTCTTTCTTTCAAACTATTCGCCATTTCCCGCGTTAGCGAGGTAGCGTTAGGAACAGAGGACTGGGCCTTTTTTGGAATATCCTCACCTGGCCCCCTCTGTTCCTTCTTTTGTAAAATTAAAAAAAAAAAAAAAAAAAAAAACGAGAGGGGAGGATTTCCAGCCTCCCGCTCCCTCCCCTTGTAGTCGCCTTCTACGACACGCAGGGAATACGTGGGAAGTATTCTTAATCCCCTATTCGCTGATGATACAGCGCTGGTGGCGGATTCATGTGAGAAACTGCAGAAGCTGGTGACGGAGTTTGGTAAAGTGTGTGGAAGAAGAAAGTTAAGAGTAAATGTGAATAAGAGCAAGGTTATTAGGTACAGTAGGGTTGAGGGTCAAGTCAATTGGGAGGTGAGTTTGAATGGTGAAAAACTGGAGGAAGTGAAGTGTTTTAGATATCTGGGAGTGGATCTGTCAGCGGATGGAACCATGGAAGCGGAAGTGGATCATAGGGTGGGGGAGGGGGCGAAAATTTTGGGAGCCTTGAAAAATGTGTGGAAGTCGAGAACATTATCCCGGAAAGCAAAAATGGGTATGTTTGAAGGAATAGTAGTTCCAACAATGTTGTATGGTTGCGAGGCGTGGGCTATGGATAGAGTTGTGCGCAGGAGGATGGATGTGCTGGAAATGAGATGTTTGAGGACAATGTGTGGTGTGAGGTGGTTTGATCGAGTAAGTAACGTAAGGGTAAGAGAGATGTGTGGAAATAAAAAGAGCGTGGTTGAGAGAGCAGAAGAGGGTGTTTTGAAATGGTTTGGGCACATGGAGAGAATGAGTGAGGAAAGATTGACCAAGAGGATATATGTGTCGGAGGTGGAGGGAACGAGGAGAAGAGGGAGACCAAATTGGAGTTGGAAAGATGGAGTGAAAAGGATTTTGTGTGATCGGGGCCTGAACATGCAGGAGGGTGAAAGGAGGGCAAGGAATAGAGTGAATTGGAGCGATGTGGTATACAGGGGTTGACGTGCTGTCAGTGGATTGAATCAAGGCATGTGAAGCGTCCGGGGTAAACCATGGAAAGCTGTGTAGGTATGTATATTTGCGTGTGTGGACGTGTGTATGTACATGTGTACGGGGGGGGTTGGGCCACTTCTTTCGTCTGTTTCCTTGCGCTACCTCGCAAACGCGGGAGACAGCGACAAAGTATAAAAAAAAAAAAAAAAAAAAATATATATATATATATATATATATATATATATATATATATATATATATATATATATATATATTATTCCTGGGGATAGGGGACAAAGAATACTACCCATGTATTCCCTGCGTGTCGTAGAAGGCGACTAAAAGGGAAGGTAGCGAGGGGCTGGAAATCCTCCCCTCTCAATTTTTTTTTTCTTTCCAAAAGAAGGAACAGAGAAGGGGGCCAGGTGAGGATATTCCCTAAAATTCCCAGTCCTCTGTTCTTAACGCTACCTCGCTAGTGCGGGAAATGGCGAATAGTATGAAAGAAAGACGAAAAGATATATATATATATATATATATATATATATATATATATATATATATATATATATATATATATATATATATATATTATATATATATTATCCCTGGGGATAGGGGATTAAGAATACTTCCCACGTATTCCCTGCGTGTCGTAGTAGGCGACTAAAAGGGGAGGGAGCGGGGGGCTGGAAATCCTCCCCTCTCGTTTTTTTTTTTAAATTTTCCAAAAGAAGGAACAGAGGGGGCCAGGTGAGGATATTCAAAAAAAGGCCCAGTCCTCTGTTCCTAACGCTACCTCGCTAACGCGGGAAATGGCGAATAGTTTAAAAGAAAAAGATATATATATATATATATACTATTATTATTTATCATTTTGCTTTGTCGCTGTCTCCCGCGTTAGCGAGGTAGCGCAAGGAAACAGACGAAAGAATGGCCCAACCCGCCCACTTACACATGTATATACATATACGTCCACACACGCAAATATACATACCTATACATCTCAATGTACACATATATATATACACACACAGACATATACATATATACACATGTATATAATTCATAATGTTTGCCTTTATTTGTTCCCATCGCTACCTCGCCACACATGGAATAACAACCCCCTCCCCCCTCATGTGTGCGAGGTAGCGCTAGGAAAAGACACCAAACTCCCCATTCGTTCACACTCAGTCTCTAGGTGTCAGGTAATAATGCACCGAAACCACAGCTCCCTTTCCACATCCAGGCCCCACACAACTTTCCATGGTTTACCCCAAACGCTTCACATGCCCTGGTTCAATCCATTGACAGCACGTCGACCCCTGTATGGCACATCGTTCCAATTCACTCTATTCCTTGCACGCCTTTCACCCTCTGCATGTTCAGGCCCCGATCACTCAAAATCTTTTTCACTCCATCTTTCCACCTCCAATTTTATCTCCCACTTCTCCTCGTTCCCTCCATCTCTGACACATATATCCTCTTGGTCAATCTTTCCTCACTCATTCTCTACATGTGCCCAAGCCATTTCAAAATACCCTCTCTGCTCTCTCAACCACGATCTTTTTATTTCCACACATCTCTCTTACCCTTACATTACTTACTCGATCAAACCACCTCACACCACATATTGTCCTCAAACATCTCATTTCCAGCACATCCACCCTCCTGCGCACAACTCTATCCATAGCCCACGCCTCGCAACCATACAACATTGTTGGAACCACTATTCCTTCAAACATACCCATTTTTGCTTTCCGAGATAATGTTCTCGACTTCCAAACATTCTTCAAGGCTCCCAGAATTTTCGCCCCTCCCCCACCCTATGATTCACTTCCGCTTCCATGGTTCCATCCGATTCCAGATCCACTCACAGATATCTAAAACTCTTTACTTCCTCCAGTTTTTCTCCTTTCAAACTTACTTTTCAATTGACTTGACCCTCAACCCTACTGTACCTAGTAACCTTGCTCTTATTCACATTTACTCATAACTTTCTTCTTTCACACACTTTACCAAACTCAGTCACCAGCTTCTGCAGTTTCTCACATGACTCAGCCACCAGCGCTGTATCATCAGCGAACAACAACTGACTCACTTCCCAAGTTCTCTCATCCAGAACAGACTGCATACTTGCTTCTCTTTCCAAAACTCTTGCATTCACCTCCCTAACAACCCCATCCATAAACAAATTAAACAACCATGGAGACATCCCACACCCCTGCCGCAAACCTACATTCACTGAGAACCAATCTCTTTCCTCTATTCCTACACGTACACATGCCTTACATCTACTATAAAAACTTTTCACTGCTTCTAACAACTTGCCTCCCACACCATATATTCTTAAAACCTTCCACAGAGCATCTCTATCAACTCTATCATATGCCTTCTCCAGATCCATAAATGGTACATGCAAATCCATTTCCTTTTCTAAGTATTTCTCACATAAATTCTTCAAAGCAAACTCCTGATCCAGACATCCTTTACCACTTCTCAAACCACACTGCTCTTCCCCATTCTGATGCTCTGTACATGCCTTCACCCTCTCAATCAATACCCTCCCATATGATTTACAAGGAATACTCAACAAACTTATACCTCTGTAATTTGAGCACTCACTCTTATCCCCTTTGCCTTTGTACAATGGCACTATGCACGCATTCCGCTAATCCTCAGGCACCTCACCATGAGTCATACATACATTAAATAACCTTACCAACCAGTCAATAACACAGTCATCCCCTTTTTTAATAAATTCCACTGCAATGCCATCCAAACCTGCTGTCTTGCCGGCTCTCATCTTCGGTAAAGCTTTTACTACCTCTTCTCTATTTACCAAATAATTTTCTCTAACCCTCTCACTTTGCACACCACCTCGACCAAAACACCCTATATCTGCCACTCTATCATCAAACACATTCAACAAACCTTCAAAATACTCACTCCATCTCCTTCTCACATCACCACTACTTGTTATCATATCCCCATTAGCCCCCTTCACTGAAGTTCCCATTTGCTCCCTTGCCCTAAGCACTTTATTTGCCTCCTTCTAAAACATCTTTTTATTCTCCCTGAAATTTAATGATACTCTCTAACCCCAACTCTCATTTGCCTTCTTTTTCACCTCATGCACCTTTCTCTTGACCTCCTTCCTCTTTCTTTTATACCTCTCCCACTCATTCGCATTTTTTCCCTGCAAAAATCGTCCAAATGCCTCTCTCTTCTCTTTCACTCATAATCTTACTTCTTCATCGCACCACTCACTACCTTTTCTAATCAACCCACCTCCCACGCTTCTCATACCACAAGCATCCTTTACTCAAGCCATCACTGCTTCCCTAAATACATCCCATTCCTCCCCCAATCCCATAACCTCCTTTTTTTCTCAACTTTTTCTATTCTGTACTCAGTGTCTCTTGGTACTTCCTCACACAAATCGCCTTCCGAAGCTCACTTACTCACCACACTCTTCACCCTATCATTCTCTCTTCTTTTCTGAAAACCTCCACAAATCTTCACCTTCGCCTCCACAAGATAATGATCAGACATCCCTACAGTTGCACCTCTCAGCACATTAACATCCAAAAGTCTCTCTTTCGTGCGTCTATCAATTAACACGTAATCAAATAACGCTCTCTGGCCATCTCTCCTACATACATACGTATACTAATATATATCTCGCTTTTTAAACCAGGTATTCCCAATCACCAGTCCTTTTTCAGCACATAAATCTATAATCTCTTCACCATTTCTATTTACAACACTGAACTCTCCATGTATACCAGTTATTCCCTCAACTGCCACATTACTCACCTTTGCATTCAAATCACCCATGACTATAACCCGGTCTTGTGCATGAAAACCACAATCACACTCATTCAGCAGTTCCCAAAACACTTGCCTCTTAAGATCTTTCTTCTCATGCCCAGGTGCATATGCACCAATAATTACCTATATCTGTACATCAACTTTCAGTTTTAGCCATATCAATATAGAATTTACTTTCTTACACTCTATCACATACTCCCACAACTCCTGCTTCAGGAGTAGTGCTACTCCTTCCCTTGCTCTTGTCCTCTCACTAACACTTGACTTTACTCCCAAGACATTCCCAAACCACTCTTCCCCTTTACCCTTAAGCTTCCTTTCACTCAGAGCCAAAACATCCAGGTTCCTTTCCTCAAACATATTACCTATCTCTCCTTTTTTCTCCTCTTGGTTACATCCACTCACATTTAGACACCCCAATCTGAGCCTTCGAGGAGGATGAGCACTCCTCGCGTGACTCCTTCTTCTGTTTCCCCTTTTAGAAAGTTAAAATACAATTAGGGAAGTGTTTCTTGCCCCCCCGCTCCCATCCCCTTTAGTCGCCTTTTACGACACATATGCAATGCTTGGGAAGTATTCTTTCTCCCCTATCCCCAGGGATGGATATATATATATATATATATATATATATATATATATATATATATATATATATATATATATATATATATATATATATATCCACGTCAACCCCGGTATACCACATCGATTCAATTCGCTCTATTCCTTGCCCTCCTTTCACCCTACTGTATGTTCATGCCCCGATTACACAAAATCTTTTTCACTCCATCTTTCCACCTCCAATTTGGTCTCCCACCTCTCCTCGTTCCCTCCACCTCCGACATATATATCCTCTTGGTCAATCTTTCCTCACTCATTCTCTCAATGTGCCCAAACCATTTCAAAACACCCTCTTCTGCTCTCTCAACCACGCTCTTTTTATTTCTACACATCTCTCTTACCCTTACGTTACTTACTCGATCAAACCACCTCACACCACACATTGTCCTCAAACATCTCATTTCCAGCACATCCACCATCCTGCGCACCACTCTATCCATAGCCCACGCCTCGCAACCAGACAACATTGTTGGAACCACTATTCCTTCAAACATACCCATTTTTGCTTTCCGAGATAATGCTCTCGACTTCTACACATTCTTCAAGGCCCCCAGGATTTTCGCCCCCTCCCCCACCCTGTGATCCACTTCCGCTTCCATGGTTCCATCCGCTGCCAGATCCACTCCCAGATATCTAAAACACTTTACTTCCTCCAGTTTTTCTCCATTCAAACTTACCTCCCAATTGACTTGACCGTCAACCCTACTGTGTCTAATTACCTTGCTCTTTTTCACATTTAATCTTAACTTTCTTCTTTCACACACATTACCAAACTCAGTCACCAGCTTCTGCAGTTTGTCACATGAATCAGCCACCAGCGCTGTATCATCAGCGAACAACAACTGACTCACTTCCCAAGCTCTCTCATCCACAAGACTTCATACTTGCCCCTCTTTCCAAAACCCTTGCATTCACCTCCCTAACAACCCCATCCATAAACAAATTAAACAACGATGGAGACATCACACACCCCTGCCGCATACCTAAATTCACTGAGAAACAATCACTTTCCTCTCTTCCTACACGTAAACATGCCTTACATCCTCGATAAAAACTTTTCACTGCTTCTAAGAACTTGCCTCCCACATCATATATTCTTAATACCTTCAACAGAGCATTTCTATCAACTCTATCATATGCCTTCTCCAGATCCATAAATGCTACATACAAATCCATTTGCTTTTCTAAGTATTTCTCACATACATTCTTCAAAGCAAACACCTGATCCACACATCCTCTACCACTTCTGAAACCACACTGCTCTTCCCCAATCTGATGCCCTGTACATGCCTTCACCTTCTCAATCAATACCCTCCCATATAATTTACCAGGAATACTCAACAAACTTATACCTCTGTAATTTGAGCACTCACTCTTATCCCCTTTGCCTTTGTAGAATGGCACTATGCACGCATTCACCCAATCCTCAGGCACCTCACCATGAGTCATACATACATTAAATAACCTTAACAACCTGTCAATAATACAGTCACCCCCTTTTTTAATAAATTCCACTGCAATACCATCCAAACCTGCTGCCTTGCCGGCTTTCATCTTCCGCAAAGCTTTTACTACCTCTTCTCTGTTTACCAAATCATTTTCCCTAACCCTCTCACTTTGCACACCACCTCGACTAAAACACCCTATATCTGCCACTCTATCATCAAACACATTCAACAAACCTTCAAAATACTCACTCCATCTCCCTCTCACATCACTACTACTTGTTATCACCTCCCCATTTGCGCCCTTCACTGAAGTTCCCATTTGTTGCCTTGTCTTACGCACTTTATTTACCTCCTTCCAGAACATCTTTTTATTCTCCCTAAAATTTAATGATACTCTCTCACCCCAACTCTCATTTGCCCTCTTTTTCACCTCTTGCACCTTTCTATTGACCTCCTGTCTCTTTTTTTATACACACACACACACATATATATATATATATATATATATATATATATATATATATATATATATATATATATATATATATATATATATATATATATATATATATATATATATATATATATATATATATATATATATATATATATATATATATATATATATATATTTTTTTTTTTATTTATTTTATTATACTTTGTCGCTGTCTCCCGCGTTTGCGAGGTAGCGCAAGGAAACAGACTAAAGAAATGGCCTAACCCCCCCCCATACACATGTATATACATACGTCCACACACGCAAATATACATACCTACACAGCTTTCCATGGCTTACCCCAGACGCTTCACATGCCTTGATTCAATCCACTGACAGCACGTCAACCCCGGTATACCACATCGCTCCAATTCACTCTATTCCTTGCCCTCCTTTCACCCTCCTGCATGTTCAGGCCCCGATCACTCAAAATCTTTTTCACTCCATCTTTCCACCTCCAATTTGGTCTCCCTCTTCTCCTCGTTCCCTCCACCTCCGACACATATATCCTCTTGGTCAATCTTTCCTCACTCATCCTCTCCATGTGCCCAAACCACTTCAAAACACCCTCTTCTGCTCTCTCAACCACGCTCTTTTTATTTCCACACATCTCTCTTACCCTTACGTTACTCACTCGATCAAACCACCTCACACCACACATTGTCCTCAAACATCTCATTTCCAGCACATCCATCCTTCTGCGCACAACTCTATCCATAGCCCACGCCTCGCAACCATACAACATTGTTGGAACCACTATTCCTTCATACATACCCATTTTTGCTTTCCGAGATAATGTTCGCGACTTCCACACATTCTTCAATGCCCCCAGAATTTTCGCCCCCTCCCCCACCCTATGATCCACTTCCGCTTCCATGGTTCCATCCGCTGCCAGATCCACTCCCAGATATCTAAAACACTTCACTTCCTCCAGTTTTTCTCCATTCAAACTCACCTCCCAATTGACTTGACCCTCAACCCTACTGTACCTAATAACCTTGCTCTTATTCACATTTACTCTTAACTTTCTTCTTCCACACACTTTACCAAACTCAGTCACCAGCTTCTGCAGTTTCTCACATGAATCAGCCACCAGCGCTGTATCATCAGCGAACAACAACTGACTCACTTCCCAAGCTCTCTCATCCCCAACAGACTTCATACTTGCCCCTCTTTCCAAAACTCTTGCATTTACCTCCCTAACAACCCCATCCACAAACAAATTAAACAACCATGGAGACATCACACACCCCTGCCGCAAACCTACATACACTGAGAACCAATCACTTTCCTCTCTTCCTACACGTACACATGCCTTACATCCTCGATAAAAACTTTTCACTGCTTCTAACAACTTTCCTCCCACACCATATATTCTTAATACCTTCCACAGAGCATCTCTATCAACTCTATCATATGCCTTTTCCAGATCCATAAATGCTACATACAAATCCATTTGCTTTTCTAAGTATTTCTCACATACATTCTTCAAAGCAAACACCTGATCCACACATCCTCTACCACTTCTGAAACCACACTGCTCTTCCCCAATCTGATGCTCTGTACATGCCTTCACCCTCTCAATCAATACCCTCCCATATAATTTACCAGGAATACTCAACAAACTTATACCTCTGTAATTTGAGCACTCACTCTTATCCCCTTTGCCTTTGTACAATGGCACTATGCACGCATTCCGCCAATCCTCAGGCACCTCACCATGAGTCATACATACATTAAATAACCTTACCAACCAGTCAACAATACAGTCACCCCCTTTTTAAATAAATTCCACTGCAATACCATCCAAACCTGCTGCCTTGCCGGCTTTCATCTTCCGCAAAGCTTTCACTACCTCTTCTCTGTTTACGAAATCATTTTCCCTAACCCTCTCACTTTGCACACCACCTCGACCAAAACACCCTATATCTGCCACTCTATCATCAAACACATTCAACAAATCTTCAAAATACTCACTCCATCTCCTTCTCACATCACCACTACTTGTTATCACCTCCCCATTTGCGCCCTTCACTGAAGTTCCCATTTCTCCTTTGTCTTACGCACTTTATTTACCTCCTTCCAGAACATCTTTTTATTCTCCCTAAAATATATATATATATATATATATATATATATATATATATATATATATATATATATATATATATATATATATATATATATATATATATATATATTTATATATATATATATATATATATATATATATATATATATATATATATATATATATATATATATATATATGTGTGTGTGTGTGTGGAAGTTGAGAACATTATCCCGGAAAGGAAAAATGGGTATGTTTGAAGGAATAGTGGTTCCTACAATGTTGTATGGTTGCAAGGCGTGGGCTATGGATAGAGTTGTGCGCAGGAGGATGGATATACTGGAAATGAGATGTTTGAGGAGAATGTGTGGTGTGAGGTGGTTTGATCGAGTAAGTAACGTAAGGGTAAGAGAGTTGTGTGGAAATAAAAAAGCGTGGTTGAGAGAGCAGAAGAGGGTGTTTTGAAATGGTTTGGGCACATGTAGAGAATGAGTGAGGAAAGATTGACCAAGAGGATATAGGTGTCGGAGGTGGAGGGAACGAGAAGTGGGAGACCTAATTGGAGGTGGAAAGATGGAGTGAAAAAGATTTTGAGTGATCGGGGCCTGAACATGCAGGAGGGTGAAAGGAGGGCAAGGAACAGAGTGGATTGGATCAGTGTGGTATACCGGGGTTGACGTGCTGTCAGTGGAATGAATCAGGGCATGTGAAGCGTCTGGGGTAAACCATGGAAAGCTGTGTAGGTATGTATATTCGTGTGTGTGGACGTATGTATATACATGTGTATGGGGGTGGGTTGGGCCATTTCTTTTGTTTGTTTCCTTGCGCTACCTCGCAAACGCGGGAGACAGCGACAAAGCAAAAAGAAAAAAAAGAAAAAAAATTACATATATATATATATATATATATATATATATATATATATATATATATATATATATATATATACTTTTTTTTCCATCATTATACTTTGTTGCTTGTACCCATGTCATCGACGTAGCGCAAGGAAACAGACGAAAGAACGGCCCAACCCACCATCATACACATGTATGCACATACACGTCCACACACGCACATATAGATACCTGTACATTTTAACTTATACATATTTATGCATACACAGACATATACTTATATGCACATGTACAAAATTCATACTTTCTGCCTTTATTCATTCCCCTTGCCACCCCGTCACACATGAAATAACAACCCCCTTCCCTCCGCATGCGCGAAGTAGCGCTAGAAAAAGACAACAAGGTTCACATTCGTTCACACTCAGTGTCTAGCTGTTGTGTATAATGAACCGAAACCACAGCTCCCTTTCCACATCCAAACCCCTCAAAACATTCCATGTTTTACTCTAGACGCTTCACATGCCCTTGTTCAATCAATTGACAGCACGTCGACCCCGGTATACCACATCGTTCCAATTCACTCTATTCCTTGCACGCCTTTCACCCTCCTGCATGTTCAGGCCCCGATCACTCAAAATATTTTTTACTCCATTCTTCCACCTACAATCTTGTCTCCCACTTCTCCTCGTTCCCTCCACTACTGACACATATATCATCTTTGTCAATCTTTCCTCACTCATTCTCTCCATGTGATCAAACCAATTTAAAACACCCTCTTCTGCTCTCTCAGCCACATTGTGTTCATTTCCATACATCTCTCTTACCCTTTCATTACGTAATCGAGGAAACTACATCACACCACATATTGTCCTCAAACATCTCATTTTCATCATATCCACCCTCCTCCGCACAAACTTATCTATAGCCCACGCCTCGCAAACATATAACATTGTTGGAACCACTATTCTCTTTGTCAGTCTTTCCTTACTCATCCTCTCCATGTGACCAAACAACTTCAACACACCCTCTTCTGCTCTCTCAACCACACTCTTTTTATTAACACACACCTCTCTTACCCTTTCATTACTTTCTCGATCAATCCACTATACACCACATACTCTCTTCAAACATTTCATTTGCAACACATCCACCCTTCTCAGCACAACCCTATCTATAGCCAATGCGTCGTAACGATAAGCATTTTTGGAACCACTATTCCTTCAAATATACCCAGTTTTGCTCTCCGAGATAACGTTCTCTTCTTTCACACATTCTTCAACGCTCCCAGAACCTTTGCTCCCTCCCCCACCCTGTGACTGACTTCCTCTTCCATGGTTCGTTCCCTGGTAGATCCACTCCCAGTTACCTAAAACACTTCACTTCCTCCAGTTTTTCTCCATTCAAACTTACCTCCCAATTAACTTGTCCCTCAACACTACTGAATCTAATCACCTTGCTCTTATTCACGTTTACTCTCAACTTTCCTCTTTCTCACACTTTACAAAATTCAATCTCCACCTTCTGCAGTTTCTCAACGGAATCAGCCAGCAGCGATATATCATCAGCAAATATCAACTGACTCACTCCCCAAGCCCTCTCATCCACAGCATACTGCATACTTGCCTCTCTCTCCAAAACTCTTGCATTCCCCTCCCCAAGTCCCCCATCCAAAAACAAATTAAACAACCCTTGCCGTAAACCGACATTCACTTGGAACCGATCACTTTCCTCTCTATCTACTAGTATGCATACCTTACATCCTTGATAAAAAGATTTCACTACATCTAACATCTTACATCCCACATCATATACTCTCAAAACCTTCCACCCTATCATATGCCTTCTCCAGACCCATAAATGCCACATACAATCCATCTTTTTTTCTAAGTATTTCTCACATACGCTCTTCAAAGCAAATACCTTATTCACACATCCTCTACCACTTTTGAAATCACACTGCTCTTCTCCAATCTGATGCGCTGTATATACCTTTACCCTCTCAATCAATACCCTCCCATATAATTTCCCAGGAATACTCAACAACCTTATGCCTTCGTAATTTGAACACTCACCATTATCCCTTTCCCTTTGTACAATGGCACTATGCATGCATTCCGCCAATTCTCAGGCACTTCACCATCATCCACACATATACTGAATATCTTTACCAACCAGTCAACAACATATTCACCCCCTTTTTAATTATTTCCACTGCAATACCATCCAAACTCACCACCCTTCCGGGTTTATTCTTCTGCAAAGCTTTCACTACCTCTTCTCTGTTCACCAAACTATTCTCCCTGACCCTCTCAATTAGCACTCCCCCCTCAACGAAAACACCCTATATCTGCCACTCTATCATGAAACATTCAACAAGTCTTCAAAATATTCACTCTATCTTTTCACATCGTCATTACTTGTTATGATCTCTCCTTTTGCCGCACTCACCGATGTCCCCATTTCTTCTCTTATTTTACGCACTTTATTTACCTCCTTCCGTAGGATAGGGGAGAAAGAATACTTCGGACTTATTCCCCGCGTGTCGTAGGAGACTAAAGGAGGCGGGAGCGGGGTGCTGGAACCCCCCTTCTTGTATTCAAATTTCAAAAAGGGGAACAGAATGTGTCATGCGGGGAGTGCAGATCCTCCTCGACGGCTCAGACTGGGGTGTCTGAATGTTTTTGGATGCAACCAAGATGAGAAAATCGGAGAGATAGGCAGCATGTTTGAGGAAAGGAACCTAGATGTTTCGGCTCTGAGTGAAACGAAGCTAAAGGGTAAGATTGAAGAGTGGTTTGGGAATGTCTTGGGAGTAAAGTCAGGGGCTAGTGTGAGGACAAGAGGAAAGGAAGTAGCACTCCTCCTGAAGCAGGAGTTGTGGGAGTATGTGATAGCGTGTTAGAAAGTAAACTCTTGATTGATATGGATAAAACTGAAAGTGGATGGAGAGAGAGATGGGTAATTATTGGTCCCTATGCACATAGTTATGAGAAGAGAGCTCATGAGAGGAAAGTGTTTTGGTAGCTGCTGGGTGAGTGTGTTAGCAGCTTTGATGCACGAGACCGGGTTATTGTGATGTGTGATTTCAATGCAAAGGTGGGTAATGTGGCAGTTGAGGGTAGAGTTAGTATACATGGGGTATTCAGTGTTGTAAATAGAAATGATGAAGAGCTTGTGGATTTGTGTGCTGAAGAAGGACCGGTGATTGGGAATGCGTAGTTTAAAAAGTATACGTATGCGTGTAGGAGAGATGGCCAGAGAGCGTTATTGGATAACGTGTTAAATGATAAGCGTGTAGAAGAGAGACTTTTGGAAGTGAATGTGCTTGAGGGGCAGCTAGGGGGATGATTGATCACTATGTTGTAGAGGCGAAGGTGAATATTTGTAGAGGTTTTCAGAAAAGAAGAAAGAGTGTTGGGGAGAAGAGAGAAGTGAGAGTAAGTTAGCTTGGAAAGTAGAATTGTAAGTTAGCTTGGAAAGTAGACTTGTGTGAGGAAGTACCAAGAGAGATTGAATACCGAATGGCAAAATGTGAGGGCAAATGCCGTAAGGGAAGTGGGGGAGGAATGGGATGTATTTAGGGCAACAGTGATGGCTTGCGCAAGAGATGCATGAGACATGAGAAAGGTGGGAGGTGGGGAGATTAGAAAGGGTAGTGAAAGGTGGGATGAAGAAGTAAGATTAATAGTCAAAGAAAAGAGAGAGGCGTTTGGACAATTTTTTGCAGGGAAGTAGTGCAAATGACGGGGATATGTTTAAAAGAAGGCGGCAGGAGGTCAAGAGAAAGGCGCAAGAGGTGAAAAAGAGGACAAATGAGAGTTGGGATGAGAGAGTATCAATAAATTTTTCCCTGGAGATAGGGGAGAATGCTTCCCACGCATTCCTCACGTGTCGTAGAAGGCGACTAAAGGGGACGGGAGCGGGGGGGATAGAAACCCTCCCTTCCTTGTATTTTAACTTTCTAAACAGGGAAAAAGAAGAAGCAGTCACGCGGGGAGTGCTCATCTTCCTCGAAGACTCAGATTGTGGTGTCTAAATGTGTGTGGATGTAACCAAGAGGAGAAAAAAGGAGAGATAGGTTGTATGTTTGAGGAAAGGAACCTGGATGTTTTGGCTCTGAGTGAAACGAAGCTCAAGAGTAAAGGGGAAGAGTGGTTTGGGAATGTCTTGGGAGTAAAGTCATGGGTTAGTGAGAGGACAAGAGCAAGGGAAGGAGTAGCACTACTCCTGAAACAGGAGTGGTGGAAGTATGTGACAGAGTGTAAGAAAGTAAGCTCTGGATTGATATGGGTGAAACTGAAAGTGGATGGAGAGAGATGGGTGATTATTGGTGCATATGCACCTGGGCATGAGAAGAAAGATCATGAGAGGCAAGTGTTTTGGGAGCATCTGAGTGAGTGTGTTAGTAGTTTTGATGCGCGAGACCGGGTTATAGTGATGGGTGATTTGAATGTAAAGGTGAGTAATGTGGCAGTTGAGGGAATAATTGGTGTACATTGGGTGTTCAGTGTTGTATTTGGAAATGGTGAAGAGCTTGTAGATTTATGTGCTGAAAAAGGATTGGTGATTGGGAATACCTGGTTTAGAAAGAGAGATATACGTAAGTATACGTACGTAAGTAGGAGAGATGGCCAGAAAGCATTACTGGATTACGTGTTTACCAAATGGCGTCCTAGCTTCGTCTCTTCGATGTATATCAACAGATTGTTATATTTCTCTCTTGTGTCTCCCCTGATGATGTGATTATTACACGAAAGTGCACTTGGGAACTTTTCGTGTTTAACTTTCCCCGTGGACTCATAGGAAAATATATATATATATATATATATATATATATATATATATATATATATATATATATATATATATATATATATATATATATATAATATATATATATAGATATATATATATATTTGCGTTTCCCGGGTACACTGTTTAATAGCGATGAGGTATATCATGAAGGTGGAGGTGTCTTGTTTTTCGTTAAATCTAATCTTGATACCACACTGTTAAAGGATGTAGCTGTTTATAAAATCAAATTAATCTGCGTAGAGAAAGTAGTAGACCTGTTTCTTAGAAAGAGAAAATCTTCATTAAACGTCTGTTGCTGACAATAGCTAAAGAAACCCTAGAGTGATACAGTTATGCTACAAGTAGAAGAGTCATCACCCAATTTATTGGGCTATCAATTACGGAATATGGTGTCTTGATTCAAGACAGCGAAACCATAACAAAGGGAAAACTTTAGGTAAGATATTGAAATAAAAGATGAAGACATACTACCTGCGCTGAACGAAATGAGAGGAAATAAGACAGCAGTTCCAGATAGGTCTTATTCAATGACACTGAAAAGAAGCGAAAGATGAGATAGTGAATCCTTTGGATACTCCTTTCGATAGGTCACTTGCTACGGAAAAATTTACAGAGTTATGGACATTTGCCAATGTAACGCTGATATTCGGAAAAGGTAATAGCTCACTGCCCGGCAATCACCACCCAATTAGCTAAACATCTGTGGCTGGTAAATTAATGGATACAATCATTTGCGTTAAGAATGTAAACCATATGAGGACCATCATTTAAGAAACGGTTTTTAGCATGGTTCACGACGGAGTTGCTCATGTTTGACAACATTTTCTGATTTCTTTTATGAAATAATCAACATGCATGATGAAAGTAAAGTAGTTGACATCATCTATTTAGATTTCTAAAAAGCATTCTAAAGAGATCTACATCAAAATTTACCAACAAAAGTTAAGTCACATGATATATATGGGGTTGTACTTTGATGGTTGGTAAATTGGCTGACTGGCCTTAAAGAAAGAATAATGATTAATGGTCAAACTTAAGATTGTTTAGACGTAACAAACGGGGTGCTGCATGGATTAGTTCTCTTTTTCAAATACATTAATGATATTTACAACGAGCTATATTGTAAGATATTCAAATTCGCAGACGATACTAAGTTGGAAAATAATCTACAATAAAATCCGAACATCTGTAGCTTCAAACTGACAAAGGCAAGCCAATGGATTGGGCATCTAAATGGAAAATGATTTCATATATTGATATGTACAAATATTAACAAACCAGTAGTAAGAATGAAAAGAGAAATTATAATATGAATTCTGTTGAGGTACAAAAGGTAAATGAGGAAAAGGACCTGGGTGTAATAATCTCTAGTGATTTAAAGCCAAGTAAACAGAGCACAGCAACAATAAAACAAACGAGTTTCTTGGATTCATTGGCAGAATTTTCAGAGTTAAGGCTTATGAATTGTTCTAACTCCTTACAACCCATTGGTACGTCCCCAGCTGGAGTGCTGTGTAGTTTCGGTCATCGTACTTGAGAAAAGACACAGAATGTAGAGCATACAGAGGCGAGGTACCAAGATGATTCCCGAACTGAGAAACATATTGTATGAAAGCCGAATAGATTAATTGAATCTCTTTAGCTTAGAAAACAGAAGGTTAAGAGGTGATCTAATACAAGCTTTCAGAATCATTAAAGGTTTCTATTATCTCAATCTCTCGAGCTACTTAAAGGTAGATTTGCCTGATATCCCTCGTAGTCATGGATATAATCTCGTAGGTAAACGTTTTACCTCAAATGAAGAAAATAAATTCTCTTCCACTGGATTGTTAATCTATGGAAGGATTCACCAATGAGAATGGTTAAAAGAGATATCATAGATATTTACGATAATCATCTTAAATAAAATATACAACTAACATTATTCCACTTCTTTAGCTCTACGAAAAGCCTACACGTCCTCTGAAACACGTAAGTTTTTTACTCCTACCACATGAATCATTGACTTCCTGGTCTCTTTCACTACCGCAAATATGCCTCTTTAGTTCCCAGTGGTCTGTTGCTATTTGAATTAGATACATTTTGTTGCATTCAGTCGTATCATATAATGTCCTTTAGAGAGAGAGAGAGAGAGAGAGAGAGAGAGAGAGAGAGAGAGAGAGAGAGAGAGAGAGAGAGAGAGAGAGAGAGAGTATTTTATATTCATATTCCACGTAACTCAGTCACTAGCGGACCAGAAAACAAAACTCCCTAGAGACAGGAAATAGCCTGGGGAAGGTTTTGTCATGGTAATAGTGCCTTGTCAGAATTTACATACACTAATAACATGGAGAGGGAGGGAAAGCTATAACTCAGGCGATTATGTCTCACCCGTGGCTTGAGAGGCACTGCCGCATTACACAAGGACATGTTTATTGTCACCTACATCTGCCGTAAGCCGTCGGTTTCTGAGGGTTTAGTTGGTGCTTCGAGTATATATACGAATCTTGAACAAGACCTCGAGTGAACTCAGCTATCATATATTTACCAAGTGTTCAGGCCTCTGTAAGGTATTGTCACAGACATGTTGATCCTACTTGCATCAAGAATAATGAACTTTCTTCAGTGACTCCAAACCTTAGTGAATATATCTGCTCTTAGTTGAAACACCACTGAATGATTGCGCCTCAAAGTGTTATCCTGCTGGAAACCCTTACGTTTATGGACCATTTACACCTCAATCCACGTTATGTAATTTAACGCTGATGCTATGTAAAACTAAGAAGAAACCAGGGAACAATGGCCAAAGTCCGTGTCACTAGATAGTATTTTGCATCACGAACCACTAACTACCAATTCTGCCTGTGAACAGACAAGTGTAAGAAAAGCTCTTGATGCACAGTTACCAGTCCTGGGCAGGACACACATCAAACGTTGTCATGATCTCTCACGTGCACAACATTGGTGGAACGGCCGGCCAGCTCCAAAGCAGACGGCTGGGAAGCCGGTTTGTTCTCGCTCCAGGACGGTCTGCCAAGAGCAGTAGCTATAATATGTAGTATGTGAATGTGTGCTGTGGATGAGTTGTGAATAATTCATATTATTTGAGAGTTTAGCAGGATTGGTAGTGATGCATTGTAATTCAGGAATTTATGTTGTATACTTCCACGAGATGATTAATGTGTATGCAGATGTATAGAAACAAAAAAAAATTAAGAGAAGCATGATAACGATGAACTGATGAATAATTCTCACGTCATACCGAGGATATGAGTAAATAAGAAGATTACTATGATAAAACATGCAGGAAGGTGAAAGGTGTGCAAGGAATAGAGTGAATTGGAACGATGTGGTATACCGGGGTCGACGTGCTGCCAGTGGATTGAACCAGGGCATGTGAAGCGTCTGGGGTAAACCATGGACAGTTCTGTGGGGCCTAGATGAGGAAAGGAAACTGTGGTTTCGGTGCATTATACATGACAGCTAGAGACTGGGTTTGAACGAATGTGGCCTTTGTTGTCTTTCCTAGCGCTACCTCGCGCACATGGGGGGGAGGGGGGTTTCACTTCATGTATGGCGGGGTGGCGACGGGAATGAATAAAGGCGGACAGTATGAATTATGTACATGTGTATATATGCATGTCTTTGTATATATATATATATATATATATATATATATATATATATATATATATATATATATATATATATATATATATATATATATATATATATTCTTAATACCTTCCACAGAGCATCTCTATCAACTCTATCATATGCCTTCTCCAGATCCATAAATGCTACATATAAATCCATTTGCTTTTCTAAGTATTTCTCACATACATTCTTCAAAGCAAACACCTGATCCACACATCCTCTACCACTTCTGAAACCACACTGCTCTTCCCCAATCTGATGCTCTGTACATGCCTTCACCCTCTCAATCAATACCTTCCCATATAATTTACCAGGAATACTCAACAAACTTATACCTCTGTAATTTGAGCATTCACTCTTATCCCCTTTGCCTTTGTACAATGGCACTATGCACGCATTCCGCCAATCCTCAGGCACCTCACCATGAGTCATACATACATCAAATAACCTTACCAACCAGTCAACAATACAGTCACCCCCTTTTTTAATAAATTCCACTGCAATACCATCCAAACCTGCTGCCTTGCCGGCTTTCATCTTCCGCAAAGCTTTCACTACCTCTTCTCTGTTTACCAAATCATTTTCCCTAACCCTCTCACTCTGCACACCAGAGGAAAGTTGTTAGAAGCAGTGAAAAGCTTTTATCGAGGACGTAAGGCATGTGTACGTGTAGGAAGAGAGGAAAGTGATTGGTTCTCAGTGAATGTAGGTTTGCGGCAGGGGTGTGTGATGTGTCCATGGTTGTTTAATTTGTTTATGGATGGGGTTGTTAGGGAGGTAAATGCAAGAGTTTTGGAAAGAGGGGCAAGTATGAAGTCTGTTGGGGATGAGAGAGCTTGGGAAGTGAGTCAGTTGTTGTTCGCTGATGATACAGCGCTGGTGGCTGATTCATGTGAGAAACTGCAGAAGCTGGTGACTGAGTTTGGTAAAGTGTGTGAAAGAAGAAAGTTGAGAGTAAATGTGAATAAGAGCAAGGTTATTAGGTACAGTAGGGTTGAGGGTCAAGTCAATTGGGAGGTGAGTTTGAATGGAGAAAAACTGGAGGAAGTGAAGTGTTTTAGATATCTGGGAGTGGATCTGGCAGCGGATGGAACCATGGAAGCGGAAGTGGATCATAGGGTGGGGGAGGGGGCGAAAATTCTGGGGGCCTTGAAGAATGTGTGGAAGTCGAGAACATTATCTCGGAAAGCAAAAATGGGTATGTTTGAAGGAATAGTGGTTCCAACAATGTTGTATGGTTGCGAGGCGTGGGCTATGGATAGAGTTGTGCGCAGGAGGATGGATGTGCTGGAAATGAGATGTTTGAGGACAATGTGTGGTGTGAGGTGGTTTGATCGAGTGAGTAACGTAAGGGTAAGAGAGATGTGTGGAAATAAAAAGAGCGTGGTTGAGAGAGCAGAAGAGGGTGTTTTGAAGTGGTTTGGGCACATGGAGAGAATGAGTGAGGAAAGATTGACCAAGAGGATATATGTGTCGGAGGTGGAGGGAACGAGGAGAAGAGGGAGACCAAATTGGAGGTGGAAAGATGGAGTGAAAAAGATTTTGTGTGATCGGGGCCTGAACATGCAGGAGGGTGAAAGGAGGGCAAGGAATAGAGTGAATTGGAGCGATGTGGTATACCGGGGTTGACGTGCTGTCAGTGGATTGAATCAAGGCATGTGAAGCGTCTGGGGTAAACCATGGAAAGCTGTGTAGGTATGTATATTTGCGTGTGTGGACGTATGTATATACATGTGTATGGGGGTGGGTTGGGCCATTTCTTTCGTCTGTTTCCTTGCGCTACCTCGCAAACGCGGGAGACAGCGACAAAGCAAAAAAAAAAAAAAAAACGTATGTAAGTAGGAGAAATGGCCAGAGCGTTATTGGATTGCGTTTTAAATTGGATTGCGTTTTTATTGGATTGCGTTTTAAAAGAGAGACTTTTGGATGTTAATGTGTGAGAGGTGAAACAGGAGGAATGTCTCATCATTATCTTGCGGAAGCGAAGGTGAAGATTTGTAGTTTTTCAGAAAGAAGAGAGAATGTTATGGTGAAGAGAGTGGTGAGAGCAAGTGAGCTTGGGAAGGAGACTTGTGTGAGGAAGTACCAGGAGAGATTGAGTGAAGAATAGAAAAAGGTGAGAGGAAAGGACTTAAGGGGAGTGGGGGGAGGAATGGGATGTATTTAGGGAAGCAGTGATGGCTTGCGCAAAAGATGCTTGTGGCATGAGAAGCGTGGGAGGTGGGCAGATTAGAAAGGATAGTGGGTGGTGGAATGAAGAAGTAAGATTATTAGTGAAAGAGAAGAGAGAGACATTTGGACGATTTTTGCAGAGAAATAGTGCACATAACTGGGAGATGTATAAAAGAAAGAGGCAGGAGGTCAAGAGAAACGTGCACGAGGTGAAAAAGGGGCAAATGAGACTTGGGATGAGAGAGTATCATTAGATATTAGGGAGAATAAAAAGATGTTTTGGAAGGAGGTAAATAATGTGCGTAAAACAAAAGAACAAATGGGAACATCGGTGAAAAGGGCAAAGGGGGATGTAATAAATGTAGCGGTGATGTGAGAAGGAGATGGAGTGAGTAGGTTTGTTGACTGTGGCAGATATAGGGTGTTTTGGCCGAAAATGGTGAAGAGCTTGTATATTTATGTGGTGAAATGGGACTGGTGATTGGGAATACCTGGTTTAGAAAGAGAGATATACATAAGTATACGTATGTAAGTAGGAGAGATGGCCAGTGAGCGTTACTGGTTTACGTGTTAATTGATAGGCGCGCGAAAGAGAGACTTCTGGATGTTAATGTGCTGAGAGGTGCAACTGGAGGGATGTCTGATCATTATCTTGTGGAGGCGAAGGTGAAGATTTTTGGAGGTTTTCAGAAAAGAGAAGAGAATGTTGGGGTGAAGAGAATGGTGAAAGTAATTGAGCTTAGGAAGGAGACTTGTGTGAGGAAGTACCAGTAGAGACTGAGTACAGAAGGGAAAACGTTGAGAACAAAGGAGATAAGGGGAGTGGGGGAGGAATGAGATGTATTTAGAGAATCAGTGATGAATTGCGCAAAAGATGCTTGTGGGATGAGAAGCGTGGGAGGTGGGCAGATTAGAAAGGGTAGTGAGTAGTGGGATGAAGAAGAAAGATTATTAGTGAAAGATAATAGAAAGGCATTTATACGATTTTTGCAGAGGAATAATGCAAATGATTGGGAGATGTATAAAAGAAAGAGGCAGGAGGTCAAGAGAAAGGTGCAAGAGGTGAAAAAGAGGGCAAATGAGAGTTGGAGTGAGAGAGTATCACAAAATTTTAGGGAGAATAAAATGAAGTTTTGGAAGGAGGTGAATAAAGTTCGTAAGACAAGGGAACAAATGGGAACTTCAGTGAAGGGGGCTAATGGGGAGGTGACAACAAGTAGTGGTGGTGTGAGAAGGAGATGGAGTGAGAATTTTGAAGGTTTGTTGAATGTGTTTGATGATAGAGTGGCAGATATAGGGTGTCTAGGTCGAGGTGGTGTGCAAAGTGAGAGGGTTACGGAAAATGATTTGGTAAACACAGAAGTGGTAGTAGAAGTTTTGCGGAAGATGAAAGCCGGCAAGGCACGGATTTGGATGGTATTACAGTGGAATTTATTTAAAAAGGTGATGACTCTATTGTTGACTGGTTGGTAAGGATATTTAATGTCTGTATGATTCATGGTGAGGCGCCTGAGGATTGGCGGAATGATTGCATAGAGCCATTGTACAAAGGCAAAGGGGATAAGAGTGAGTGTTCAAATTACATAGGTATAAGTTTGTTGAGTATTCCTGGTAAATCATATGGGAGGGTACTGATTGAGAGGGTGAAGGCATGTACAGAGCATCAGATTGGGGAAGAGCAGTGTTGTTTCAGAAGTGGTAGAGGATGTGTGGATCAGGTGTTTGCTTTAAAGAATGTATGTGAGAAATACTTAGAAAAGCAAATGGATTTGCATGTAGTATTTATGGATCTGGAGAAGGCATATGATAGAGTTGATAGAGATGCTTTGTGGAAGGTATTAAGAATATATGGTGTGGGAGGAAAGTTGGTAGAAGCAGTGAAAAGTAAGGCTGAGTATGTGTAGGAACAGAGGAAAATGATTGGTTCCTCGTGAATATAGGTTTGCAGAAGGGGTGTATGATATTTCCATGGTTATTTAATTTGCTTATGGATGGTATTGTTAGGTAGGTGAATGCAAGAGTTTTGGAAAGAGGGGCAAGTATGCAGTCTGTTCTGGACGAGAGAGCTTGGGAAGTGCGTCGGTTGTTGTTCGCTGATGATACAGCGCTGGTGGATGATTCATGTAAGAAACTACAGAATCTGGTGACTGAGTTTGGTAAAGTGTGTGAAAGAAGAAAGGTGAGAGTAAATGAGAATAAGAGCAAGGTTATTAGGTACAGTGGGGTTGAGGGTCAAGTCAATTGTAAGGTAAGTTTGAATGGAGAAAAACTGGAGAAAGTGAAATGTTTTAGATAGCTGGGAGTGGATTTGGCAGCGGATGGAAATATGGAAGCGGAAGTGAATCATAGGGTGGGGGATGGGACGAAAATTCTGGGAGCCTTGAAGAATGTATGGAAATCGAGAACATTATATCGAAAAGCAAAAATGGGTGTGTTTGGAGGAATAGTGATTCCAACAATGTTGTATGGTTGCGAGGCGTGGGCTATGGACATAGTTGTGCGCAGGAGGGTGGATGTGCTGGATAAGAGATGTTTGAGGACAATATGTGGTGTAAGGTGGTTTGATCGAGTAACTAATAATAAGGTAAGAGACAAGTGTGGTAATAACAAGAGTGTGGTTCAGAGAGCAGAAGAGGGTGTTTTAAAGTGGTTTTGTCACATGGAGAGAATTACGTGAGGAAAGATTGAACAAGAGCATATATGTGTCAGAGGTAGAGGGAACGAGGAGAATTGGGAGACCAAATTGGAGGTGGAAAGATGGAGTAAAAAAGATTTTGAGAGATTGGGGCCTGAACATGCCGGAGGGTGAAAGGCGTGAAAGGAATAGAGTGAATTGGAGCGATGTGGTATACCGGGGTCGACGTGCTCTCAATGGATTGAACCAGGGCATGTGAAGCGTCTGAGGTAAACCATGGAAAGTTCTGTAGGGCCTGGATGTGGAAAGAGAGGTACGGTTTCGGCGCCTTATTACATGACAGCTAGAGACTTACTGTGAAAGAATTTGTTGTCTTTTCCTAGCGTACATATGTGTATATATGTATATGTCTGTGTGTGTATATATATTTATTCATTGAGATGTATAGGTATGTATATTTGCGTGTGTGGACGTGTATGTATATACATGTGTATGTCGGTGGGTTGGGCCATTCTCTCGTCGGTTTCCTTGCGGTACCTCGCTAACGCGGGAGACAGTGAGAGTAAGTTAGCTTGGGAAGGAGACTTGTGTGAGGAAGTACCAGGAGAGACTGAGTACAGAATGGAAAAAGGTGAGAACAATGGAAGTAAGGGGAGTGGGGGAGGAATGGGATGTATTTAGGGAATCAGTGATGGATTGCGCAAAAGATGCTTGTGGTATGAGAAGAGTGGGAGGTGGGTTGATTAGAAAGGGTAGTGAGTGGTGGGATGAAGAAGTAAGATTATTAGTGAAAGAGAAGAGAGAGGCATTTGGACGATTTTTGCAAGGAAAAATGCAATTGAGTGGGAGATGTATAAAAGAAAGAGGCATGAGGTCAAGAGAAAGGTGCAAGAGGTGAAAAAGAGTGCAAATGAGAGTTGGGGTGAGAGAGTATCATTAGATTGTAGGGAGAATAAAAAGATGTTCTGGAAGGAGGTAAATAAAGTGCGTAAGACAAGGGAGCAAATGGGAACTTCAGTGAAGGGCGCTAATGGGGAGGTGATAACAAGTAGTGGTGATGTGAGAAGGAGATGGATTGAGTATTTAGAAGGACTGTTGAATGTGTTTGATGATAGAGTGGCAGATATAGGGTGTTTTATATATATATATATATATATATATATATATATATATATATATATATATATATATATATATATATATACATATATATATATATATATATATACATATATATATATATATATATATATATATATATATATATATATGTATATATATATATATATATATATATATATATATATATATATATATATATATATATATATATATATATATATATATATATATATATATATATATATATATATATATATATATATATATATATATATATATATATATATATATATTTCACCTTTCTTCCCACACTAGATTTTCTTAAGACCTTACAAAATGCATCTTTGTCAACTATACAATTTGCCTTCTCCAGATCCGTTAATGGCTTATACAAATCCATCAGTTATCTAAATATTTCTCACATATTCTTTAAAGAAAACTTCCTCTACCATTTCCAAAACCACACTGTTCTTTCCCAGTCTGATGGCCTCTACATGCATTCACCTTCGGAATGATTGCACTCCCATACAATGTACCAGATATATCCCAGAAACTTATTTAGCTATAGTCTGAACACCCTCACTTATCCGGATCCTTTGCCTTTATATAGTGGCACTATATATGCATTTCACCAATCTTCAGTCAGATCACCGTAATCCATACATACGCTGAACATTCTTACCAACCAATCGGGACCAATAATCCCCCTTCTTGATGAATTTAACTACACTGCCATCCACCCCAGCATTCACCACGTCTGGCGGTGACTTAAGCCCGTGCTCAACACACATAAAAAAAGAAGCTTTTCCCACGTCCGTACTACATCTTTTAGCTTTGCGTTATATCCCATTCGTCCTGGTATCCGTACTTTCTTGTATATCGAAAAGATGTTCGTTATTTACTTTACCAAACTTATTCAAAATTTTGAACACTTGGATTAAGTCGCCTCGAAGATTTCTAATTTTTAGGGAGAAGAGATGTAATAGTTTTAGCCTCTCTTCGTATGCCAGATTTCTAAGGAATGAGATCAGTTTTGTGGCGCGTCTTTGTACCTGCTCTAATTTTTTCTCGTCTTTTTTATAGTTTGGGGACCAATGATGTTGTCTTACTAGAGAATTAGAAAGTATGAGAATTGTTTCTGGTGTCGTGTAATCTATGTTCCTGGCTATGAAACCTAAAATTTGCTGTCTTTTTTACTTGATGCTTGACACTGTTTAGTGTATTTCAGATTGTTGCTAATGACAACTCCAAGGTCCTTTTCTTCATTTACTTTAGAGAGTTTCCGAATAGTTTGTAGTCGTAACGTATATTCTTGTCTTCAAAGTGCATAATTTTACACGTGTCTACATCATTTGTCATCTGTCTGACCACTCTGCTAAGATCTCTTTGAATCATTTTGCAGTCCCCCAGTTCAAAACTCTCCCTCCTAGTTTAGTATCGTCAGCAAATTTGGAGATCTTAGGTATTAGACCGAATTCTAGCTCATTAATGTATATCATGAAAAGAACTGGCCGAAGGACTGATCCCTGTGGTACACCACTCGTTGCGTCTAGCCAGTCTGAGGCTTCGCTGTTTAATACTACACGGTGCTTTCTTCCGGTAAGCCAGTCTGAGCCATGTACAGAGTTCGATTCCGTGCGCTTTCAGTTTAAAATTCTCTTGTGAGGTACTTTGTCGAAACCCTTTTGGATATTTACATATACTTCATCAGACGGTATTTTTTCATCCATATTCTGATAAATAACATATTAAAAAATCCAGCAAATACGTCAGTCAGGATGTTCTATAACGGAAACCGTGTTGGTTGTCCGATTTAGTTTTGTGTTCTAGAAACGTGAAAATTTTATCACGCATTATTTTTTCCATCATTTTCCCTAACACTGACGTAAGGCTAATTGGGCGTTAGTTCATGGCACGCTTTTTGTCTCCTTTTTATATATAGGAGTAACATTTGCTAGTTTCTAGTCAGCTGGCACCTGATCATCCGATGGAGATTTGTTGAATATTTTTGTTACGGATATATCAGCTGTCTCCTGACTTCCCTTAAATATCATGGAGCTAAGTTATCTGGGCCGTTGGATTTGTCAAGATTTAATTGGTCCAGGTATTTAAGTACTTTAGAGCTTTTTATTTCTCTAACATTCAACTTTTCTTCATCAGATCCTTGAAGCCTTTTTATTAGTTCTGGTATTCGAAATGTTTCTTCAGTTGTGAAAACGGAGTTAAAAGAATAATTTAGTATGGTATGTTCGTTTCTCAATGGTCGAATACCTTCTTATACTGTCTTCCTTTGTCTTATATATTTGAAGAATTCCTTAGGATTATTCTTAACTTTGAAGGAAAGTCTTTTACCTTCCTCGCGGTTTTCTCTTATGACCTTACACTTTCTTTGGGTTTTGATTAATTCCTGGTGATTTTCATCAGTTCCCATTGACTTGAGTTTCTCTTATGTTTTCTTCTTTTGCCGAATTAGTCTTTATATTCTCCTATTTATCTATGATGGTTTTGAAGTATTGCAATTTCTCTTCGTAATTCGTAGAATATGATATTTTTAATCTCGAGTAATGTCTTTTTAGAATTGTTCCACATTTCCTCTACTGTGTGAACGTCAAGAAGTTTTATCTAATGTTTTGAAAATTTGCTCGCATGTAATCTGGGATCAAGAGTTTGTTGTCATTCATGTCATGATTCATCTCTAATCTAATCAAACTGAAATCCCTGTTTGACAAACTCTCGCCTACTTCACAAAAATTGATTAAATTTGTGTCACTGGTGAGGACAAGATCAAGAATGTTTTTACCTCTAGTTGCTTTTAAATCAACTGTTCTAGAAAGGCGTCTTCAATCAGTTCCGTTAGTCTGGTTCCCTCTCGGTCACCTGTTAACATGTTCCAGTTAATGTCTGGACCGTTGGACTCTCCTACTATTATAACCTCTCTACTGTTTACATTTGTTTTGATTTTATTGTATAACATCTCATCGTTGTCTTCTTTTTGCTTAGCAGGTCTGTAAATAACGCCAAGACAATTCACTTTTGAACTTATCGGCAATGTCAATATAAAGAGATTCGTAAGTGTCTGTGTCTACTTTCAATATCTTGATAGCACTTAGATTGTTATAAGGTAGATCAAAACTCCACCACCAACCCTGTGTAAGCGATTTTTCGTAAATAGTTATAATGTATCCGGGTATTGCTAACTCGGCGATTAAGTGTTTATTCTCAGATTCTATCTACGTTTCTGATATTGCAATAATGTTCGATTTTCAGTAACTGCACTGGATATAAGTTTATCGCGTTTCGTAATGATGCTCTGGGAATGGTTCGCTGCCTAACTCTGACCCTCCCCGCACTAGACCCTACCAACCTTGTTCCTAAACGTTACCTGAGGGTTGACTTGTAGCTGTGCTAACCAGCTACTTATACTAACTAAGTTGTCCCTAACTGACCTTACTTGACCCAATTCCTAATGCCTGTGAGGTTACCACTACACCCGAGGATCCCTACCGCCAAGGTGACATCCATCCTCTACCGCTACCATTATATTGGCTAAACTGTACGCCTTGTTCTTCAGATCCCTTTCACACTCAGATTCCCTCCTCATCGATCCACCCCATACAGATACTCCTTCATCTTCCCCCACTCTTCTAGTTTCTTCGTTAGCTAGACCATGATTTCCTTTCCTGAGTAGTTTATCTTTATCGAAAAAAGACCTAATATTCTCATCCAGTACTCTGACAAGGCGGGCTTTCCCTATTTCATTTCATTGAAGACCATCCCTATCGTACAGAGATCTATCATTGCTAAAATGGTCCCACAGGCCTATACTAAACACACTATCCTCCTCCTCCCTACAGAGAGCTTCGATTCTTCTGTCTATTTCCAGTATTCTACTGAGGGTACAGGAATCGACGTCATACCTTGACAGCGATTTCCGATATCATAAGCTTCCTACGACTTTCTTTGAACTTGTTAATAAGTTTCCTATTCTTCGCTACTATTTCTTCCAGTCTCCCATTAATTGCACTTTTCATCTCCACATGAACGATAAAGATCACATTCCCGGGATGGTTTGAGACTATGTCGTCAAACTTATCTAGGACGTGTTCTATCTTAGCACCTGCATAACACAAGTTCTTCCTATTTCTACCCTTCGCACAGAACTCCTGGTCCTAATGTCTGACTATAGAGTCCCCGATCAGGATGATGGTACGATCATCCTGTACTTCATCATATAGTACGCAAAACCTATTGCAAATGGAGAGTTCGTTCGGTTTTCGGTAATGCGGCAACATGTTTTCTCGCAGGTTGGAAGGTGGAAGTGTGGATAGCGGTTGCTATCCTACTATCTATTCTAGATGATATACCTGTGTCTGTTTTCATATGGCAACCGCTTTCGCTGCTAAGAATCCAGTTTCCTCTTCCCATCCTTTCATCCCAGTATCTAGTTTCTCCAAGACTTCGCTGTTTTAACTAAAGCCTGCCGAAAGCCTGTCAATTACGTCGCAGAACAAATAAGAAGTGTACTCACTTTCTATTCTAAGGAGAAAATCCTTAGTGAACTCCCGATGGCATCTAGAGCAGGCAACTCGAGAAGTTGAAGCCATCTTCTAGGATTCACTAACTTTTGAAACGTTTTACTAAGACTCAAGGGATTTTCAGAAAAGACTTTCACAACCTCTTTTTTTTTTTGGTTAAATCACTCTCCATGACTCTCTCATTTCGTATACCACCTCGACGAAAACACCCTACATCTGCCAGAGTATCACGAAACATTTCTCATAATCCTTCATAATATTCATTCCATAATTTCCTCACTTCATCAGCACTTGTTATCACCTCCAATTTTGCTCCTTTCACCAGTGTTCCCATTTGTTCTCTTGCATTTCGCACATTATTTACCACCTTTTCTAAACATCTTATCATCCCTAAAGTTAATGATACTCTCTTACCGCAACTCTCATATGCCTTCTTTTTAAACACCTATACCTTCCTCCTGACCACCTGCCGCTTTCTCTTACATACCTTCCAATCATTTGCACTCCTTCACTGCAAGTATGGTCCAAACGTTTCCCTTTCACCGACAACCTTACTTCATCCCGACACTCGATACCATTTCTAACCTGCCCATCTCCCACCTTTCGCACGTCACATGCATCACTGTGTGCCATCACTGCTTCCTTAAATGCGTTTAATTTTTCACCGGAGTCGATGCGCTGTCAATGGACTGAACGAGGGCATGTGAAACGTCAGGAGTAAACCATCCTTCCACCTCCAATTTGCTCTCCCTCTTCTTCTCGATCCCTCCACCTATGACACATAAATACCCTCTGTTCTTTGTCAATCTTTCCTCACTCATTCTCTCCATGTATACAAACCATTTCAACACACCCTTTTCTGCTCTTTCAACTACACCCTTTTGATTACCACATATCTCTCTTACCCCTTACATTACTTACTCGATCAAACCACCTCACACCACATATTGTCCTCAAACGTTTCATTTCCAACACATCCACCCTCCTCCGCACAGTCCTCTCTATGGCCAATGCCTTGCAACCATATGACACTGTTGGAATCACTATTCCTTCAAACATACCCATTTTTGCTCTCCGAGATAACGATCACGCTTTCCACAAACTCTTTAACGCTCTCAGAACCTGCACCCCTTCCCCCACCCAGTAACTCACTGCTTCCATTGTTCCATCCGCTGATAAGTCCACTCCGAGATATCTAAAACACTTCACTTCCTCCAGTTTTTCTCTATTCAAACTTACCTCCAACTTAACTTGTCCCTCTACCCTACTGAACCTAGTAACCTTGCCCTTATTCAAATTTACACGCAACTTTCTCCTTTCACACACTTCTCCAAACTCAGTTACCAACCTCTGCAATTTCTCACCCGAATCAGTGCTGTATCATCAGCGAACAACTACTGACTTACTTCCCAAGACCTCTCATCCCCAACAGACTGCATACAGGCCCCTCTTTCTAAAACTCTTGCATTCACCTCCTTACCGCCCCATCCATAAACCAAATTCAACAGCTATGAAGACATCACGCACTCTTGCTTCAAAATGACATTCACTGGGAACCGATCACTTTCCTGCTTTTCCCACTCGTACACATGCCTTACATCCTTGGTAAAAACTTTTCACTGCTTCCAGCAACTTACCTCCCACACCATATACTCTTAATACCTTCCACAAAGCATCTCTATTAATCATATCATATAACTTCTCCAGACCCATAAATACTACGCACAAATCCATCTGTTTTTCTAAATATTTCTCATATACATTCTTCAAAGCAACACCTGATCCACACATCCTCTAACACAGTAACCAGTCTTTTTTCAGCACACAAATACACAAGCTCTTCACCATTTCCAACACTGAACACCCCATGTACATCAATTATGCCCTCAACTGCCACATTATATACCACTATAACCAGGTCTCGTGCATCAAAGCTGCTAACACACTCACTCAGCTGCTCACAAAACATTTACCTCTCATTATCTTTCTTCTCTTGACCAGGTGCATAGGCACCAATACTTACATATCTCTCCCCATCCACTTTCTGTTTTACCCACATCAATCTAGAATTTACTTTCTTACACTCTGTCACATACTCCCATAACTCCTGCTTCAGGAGTAGTGCTACTCCTTCCTTTGCTCTTGTCCTCTCGTTTCACTCAGAGCAAAAACATCCAGGTTCCTTTCCTCAAATAGACTACCTGTTTCGTCTTTCTTCGCATCTTGGTTATGTCCACATATATCTAGACACCCAGTCTGAGCCTTCGAGTAGCATGAGCACGCCTCACTTGACTCCTTCTTTTCCGCTTTTAGATATCTAGATAAAATGGGGGGGGGGGGGGGTTCTATCCCCACGCTCTCTCTCTCTCTCTCTCTCTCTCTCTCTCCTTCAGTCACCTACGACACGCGAGGAATACTTGGGAATTATTTTTTCTCCCCTATACCCATGTATATATATATATATATATATATATATATATATATATATATATATATATATATATATATATATATATATATATATATATATATATATATATATATATATATATATATATATATATATATATATATATATATGGGTATATATATATATATATATATATATATATATATATATATATATATATATATATATATATATATATATATATATTATATTATATTATATTATATTCATATATCTATTATACTTTGCCGCTATCTTCCGCGTTAGCGAGGTAACGCAAGGAAACAGACGTCCACACACGCACATATACATACCTTTACATTTCAACATATACATATATATACACACAGATATATACACATGTACATAATTCATACTTGCTGTCTTTATTCATTCCTGTCGCCACCCAACCACACATGAAATGACAACCCCTCCCCTTGCACGCGCGCGAGGTAGCGCTAGGAAAACACAACAAATGCCACATTCACTCACACTCAGTCTCTAGCTGTCATGTATAATGTACCGAAGCCACAGCAATCTTTCCACATCCAGACACCACCAAACTTTCCATGATTTACCCAGGACGCTTCACATGCCCTGGTTCAATCCACTGACAGCACGTCGACCGCGGTATACCATACCGTTCCAGTTCAATATATTCCTTGCACGCCTTTCACCCTCCTGCATGTTCAGGCCCCAATCGCTCAAAAACTTTTACACTCCATCATTCCACCTCCAATCTGGTCTTCCACTTCTCGTTCCCTCCACCTCTGAAACATATATCCTCTTTGTCAATCCTTCTTCACTCAGTCTCTCCATGTGACCAAACCATTTCAAAACACCCTCTTTTGCTCTCTCAACCACACTCTTTCTACTACCACACATTTTTCTCACTCTTTCATTACTTACTCGATCAAACCACCTCACACCACATATTGTCCTCAAACATCTCATTTCCAACACATCCACCCTCCTCCGCACAACTCTATCTATAGCCCACGCCTCGCAACCATATAACATTGTTGGAACGGCTATTCCTTCAAACATACCTATTTTTGCCTTCCGAGATAATGCTCTCGCCTTTCACACATATTTCAACGCTCCCAGAACTTTAGGCCCCTCCACCACCGTGTATCTCATTTCCGATTACACGCTTCCATCCGATGACAAATCCACTCTCAGACATCTAAAACACTTCACCTCCTACAGTTTCTCTCCATTCAAAATTACCCCCCATTTGACTTGTCCCTCAACCCTACTGTACCTAATAACCTTGCTCTTGTTCACAGTTACTCTCAGCTTTCTTTTTTCACACACTTTACCAAGCTCAGTCACCAGCTTGTGCAGTTTCTCCCCCGAATCAGCCACCAGCGCTGTATCATCAGCGAACAACAACTGACTCACTTCCCGAGCCCTCTCATTCACAACAGACTGCATACTTGCCCCTCTCTACAAAACTCTTGCATTCACCTCCCTAACAACCCCATCCGTAAACGAATCAAACAACAATGGAGACATCACGCACCACTGCCGGAAACCGACATTCACTGAGAACCAATCACTTTCATCTCTTCCTACTCGTACACATGCCTTACATTCTCGATGAAAACTTTTCACTGCTTCTAGCAACTTGCCTCCCACACCATATATTCTTAATACCTTCCACAGAGCATCTCTATCAACTCTATCATATGCCTTCTCCAGATCCATAAATGCTACATACAAATCCATTTGTTTTTCTAAGTATTTCTTACATATATCCTTCAAAGCAAACACCTGACCCACATGCTCTCTACCACTTCTGAAACCACACTGCTCCTCCCCAATCTGATGCTCTGTACATGCCTTCATCCTCTCAATCAATGCCCTCCCATACAATTTCCCAGGAATACTCAACAAACTTATACCTGTGCAATTTGAACACTCGCTTTTATCCCCTTTGCCTTTGTATAATGGTACTATGCATGTTTTCCGCCAATCTTCAGGTATTCACCGTGAGCCATGCATACATTGAATATCCTTACCAAGCAGTCAACAACATGGTCACCCCCGTTTTGATAAGATCCACTGCAATACTATACAAACCCGCCGCCTTGCCGCCCTGTAGGTTTGCGGCAGGGGTGCGTAATGTCTCCATGGTTGTTTTGTTTGTTTATGGATGGGGTAGTTAAGGAGGTGAATGCAAGAGTTTTGGAGAGAGGGGTGGTTGTGCAGGTTTTTTGGGGATGAGATGACTTGGGAAGTGCGTCAGTTGTTGTTCGCTGGTGATGCAGCGCTGGTGGCTGATTGGGGTGGGAAGCTGCAAAGATTGGTGACTAGTGGGGTGAGGGTGTATGAAAAAAGAGGGCTGAGATTATTTGTGAATGGTAGCGGGGTTATTGGGAGGTTAGTTTGATTGTAGAAAAACTAGGGAGGTGAAGTGTCTTCGAATACAGAGAGTGGATTTTCCAGAGGATGGAATCATGGAAGCGGAAGTGAGTCGCGTAGTGGGGGAAGGGGCGAGAGTTGTCGGAGCGTTGAAGAAAGTGTGGAGAGCAAGAACGTTATCTTGGAGGGCAAAAATGGGTATGTTTCATTCATTAGTGGTTCCAACAATATCATATGGTTTTGAGGCGTGGGCTATAGATAAGGTTATGTGGAGGAGGGCAAATGTATGGGAAATGAGATCTTTCAGGACAATATGTGGTGTGAGGTAGTTTGATGGAGTGAGTGATGAAGTGGTGAGAGAGATGTATGGTAATAGAAAGAGTGAAGTTGAGGGAGCAGAAATGGGTGTATTGAAGTGGTTTGGTCACATGGAGAGAATGAGTAAGGAGAAATTGACAAAGATGATATGTGTGTCAAAGGTAGAGGGAACGAGAAGTGGGAGACCAAATTGGAAGTGGAAGGATGGAGTGAAAGAGATTTCGAGTGATCGGGGCCTGAACAACAGAAGGGTGAATGGCGTGCAATGGATAGAGTAAGTTGGAACGTTGTGGTATACCAGGGTCGACGTGCTTTCAATTGATTGAAGCAGGGCATGTGAAGCGAGTGGGGTAAATCATGGAGAGTTTATGTGGGGCCTCGATGTGGAAAGGGAGCTGTAGTTATGGTGCATTACACATGACACCGAGAGACTGACTGAAAAAATGTGGCCTTTGTTGTCATTTCATGGCGCTACCTCGCGCGCTTGCAAAGGGAAGGGGGTTGCTATACCATGTGTGCTGGGGTGGCGATGGGATGGATGAAGGTGGGAAGTATGAATATCTACATGTGTATGTATATATATGTAGACGTTGAAATGTATAGGTATGTATATGTGCGTGTTAGGGCTTTTCTGTATATACATGTGTATGTGGGTGAGTTGGGCTATTCTTTCGTCTGTTTCCTTTGCGCTGCCTTGCAAACGCGTGAACAACTAAAATATATAATAAATGAAAAAATATATGAGCAAATATATATATATATATATATATATATATATATATATATATATATATATATATATATATATATATATATATATATATATATATATATATATATATATATATATATATATATATATATATATATATATATTCTTATGAGTCCACGGGGAAAATGAAACACGAAAAGATCCCAAGTGCACTTTCGTGTAATAATCACATCATCAGGGGAGACACAAGAGAGAAATATAACAGTCAGTTGATATACATCGAAGAGACGAAGCTAGGACGCCATGTTTACCAAATGGCGTCCTAGCCATATATATATATATATATATATATATATATATATATATATATATATATATATATATATATATATATATATACATATATATATATATATATATATATATATATATATATATATATATATATATATATATATATATATATATATATACATACATATATATATATATATATATATATATATATATATATATATATATATATATATATATATATATATATATATATATATATATATTATCCATTTACTTATTTATTTCATTATACTTTGTCGCTCTCTCCCGCGTTGGCGAGGTAGCCCAAGGAAACAGACGAAAACTGGCCCAACCCACCCACATACAAATGTATATACATGCACGTCCACACACGCACATATACATACCTATACATTTCAACGTATTCATATATATACATACACAGACATATACATATATACACACATACATAATTCATACTTGCTGCCTTTATTAATTCCCGTCGCCACCACAACACACATGAAATGACATCCCGCATGCGCCCGAGGTAGCGCTAAGAAATAAAAAGGCCACATTCGCTCACACTCAGTTTCTAGGTGTCATGTATAATGCACCGAAACCACAGGTCCCTTTACACATCCAGGCCCCAAAAAACTTTGCATGGTTTACCCCAGACGCTTCACATGCCCTTGTTCATTGAAATGATAGCACGTCGACCACTGTATACCACATTATGAAGATTCAATCTATTTCTTGCACGCCGTTCATCCTCCTGCATATTCAGGCCCCGATCGTTTAAAATCATTTTCACTATCTTTCCACCTCCAATTTAGTCTCCACTTCTGCTCTTTCCCTCCACCTTTGACAGATATATCCTCTTTGTCAATTTCTCCTCACTCATTCTCTCCATGTGACCAAACCATTTCAAAACACTGTCTTCTGCTCTCTCAACCACACTATTTTTATAAACACACATCTCTTTTATCCTTTCATTACGTATTCGATCAAACCACCTCAAGCAACATATTGTCCTCAAACATCTCATTTCCAACATATCCACCCTCCTCCGGAAAACCCCATCTACCGCCCACGCTTCACAACCATATAACAATGTTGGAACCATTATACCTCCAAATATACCGTTTTTGCTTTCCAAGATAATGTTCTCGCCTTCCACACATTTTTCAATGCTTCCAGAACTTTCGCGCTCTCCCCACCCTGTGACTTACTTCTGCTTCCATCGTTCCATCCACTACCAAATCCACACCCAGATATCTAAACCACTTCACTTCCTCCAGTTCTTCTCAATTGAAACTTACCCCTCAACCCTACTGTATCTAATAACCTTGCTCTTATTCACATTTACTCTGAGCTTTCTTCTTTCACACATTTTTACCAATGTCGGTTTGCGTTAAGGGTGCGTGTTTCCATGGTTGTTTTATTTGTTTATGGATGGGGTTATAGGGGAGGTGAATGGAAGTGTGTTGGAAAGAGGGGCAAGTATGCAGTCTGTTGTGGATTAGATAGCTTGGGAAGTGAGTCAGTTGTTTGCTGATGATGGAGCGCTGGTTGCTGATTCGGGTGAGAAACTTTCCGCAAACCGACATTCACTTAGAACAAATCACTTTCCTCTCTTTTTACTCGTACACATGCCTTACATCATCGATAAAAACTTTCCACTACATGTAACAACTCCAAGTCATTTGCAATATATCATTGTAAAACTTCCCCCCAACATTCTCTCTTCTCCTCTGAAAAACTCTACAAATCTTCACCGCCTCCACAAAATATGATCGGACATCCCTCCAGTTGTACCTCTTAGCACATTAAAATCTTAAGATCTCTCTTTCGCGCGCCTATCAATTAACACGTAATCCAATAACGCTCCCTGGCAATCTTTTCTACTTATATACATGTGCTTATGTATATCTATCTTTTTAAACCAGGTATTCTCAATCACCAGTCCTTTTTCAGCACACAAATCTACAAGCTCTTCACCACTTCCATTTTCAACATTGAACAATCCATGTACACCAATTATTCCCTCAACTGCCACATTACTCACCTTTGCATTCAAATCACCCATTACTATAACCTTGTCTCATGCATCAATAGTCCTAACTAATAGTCACTCAGATCCAAAAAATCCAGGTTCCTTTCCTCAAACATACTACCTATCACTCCTTTTTTCTCATCGTGGTTACATCCATACACATTTAGACACTCCAATCTGAGCCTTCGAGGAGGATGAGCACTCCCCGCGTGACGCCTTCTCCAGTTTTCCCTTTCAAAAAGGTAAGATACAATGAGCTTTTAGACCCCAGTTCCCGTCCCCTTTCGTCCCCTTCTATATATATATATATATATATATATATATATATATATATATATATATATATATATATATATATATATATATATATGTGCTATCCCTGGGATAGGGGAGAAAGAATACTTCTCACGCATTCCTCACGTGTCGTAGAAGGCGACTATCAGATTGGAGTGTCAAGATGTGTGTGGATGTAACCAAGATGAGAAAAAAGGAGAGATAGGTAGTATGTTTGAGGAAAGGAACCTGGATGCTTTGGCTCTGAGTGAAACAAAGCTCAAGGGTAAAGGGAAATAGTAGTTTGGGAATGTCTTGGGAGTAAAGTCAAGGGTTAGTGAAAGGACAAGAGCAAGGGAAGGAGTAGCGCTACTCCTGAAACAGGAGTGGTGGGAGCATGTGATAGAGTGTAAGAAAGTAGACTTTAGATTGATATGGGTAAAACTGAAAGTTGATGGAGAGAGATGGGTGATTATTGGTGCATATGCACCTGGGCAGAAGAAGAAAGATCATTAGAGGCAAGTGTTTTGGGAGAAGCTGAATGAGTGTGTTAGTAGTTTTGATGCATGAGACTAGGTTATAGTGATGGGTGATTTGAATGCAAAGGTGAGTAATATGGCAGTTGAGGGAATGATTGGTATACATGGGGTGTTCAGTGCTGTAAATGGAAATGGTTAAGAGCTTGTAGATTTATGTGCTGATAAAGGACTGGTGATTGGGAATATCTAGTTTAAAAAGAGAGATATACATAATTATACGTATGTAAGTAGGAGAGATGGCCAGAGAGCGTTATTGGATTACGTGTTAATTGATAGGCGCGCGAAAGCGAGACTTTTGGATATTAATGTGCTGAGAGGTGCAACTGGAGGGATGTCTGATCATTATCTAATGGAGGCGAAGGTGAAGATTTATAGAGGTTTTCAGAAAGAAGAGAGAATGTTGGGGTGAAGAGAGTGGTGAGAGTAAGCGAGCTTGGGAAGGAGACTTGTGTGAGGAAGTGCCAGGAGAGACTGAGTACAGAATGGAAAAAGGTGAGAACAAAGGAGGTAAGGGGAGTGGGGGAGGAATGGGATGTATTTAGGGAATCAGTGATGGCTTGCGCAAAAGATGCTTGTGGCATGAGAAGCGTGGGAGGTGGGCAGATTAGAAAGGGTAGTGAGTGGTCTGATGAAGAAGTAAGATTATTAGTGAAAGAGAAGAGAGAGGCATTTGGACGATTTTTGCTAGGAAATAATACAAATGAGTGGGAGATGTATAAAAGAAAGAGGCAGGAGGTCAAGAGAAAGGTGCAAGAGGTGAAAAAGAGTGCAAATGTGAGTTGGAGTGAGAGAGTATCATTAAATTTTAGGGAGAATGAAAAGATGTTTTGGAAGGAGGTAAATAAAGTACGTAAAAGAAGGGAACAAATGGGAACTTCAGTGAAGGACGCAAATGGGGAGGTGATAACAAGTAGTGGTGAGGTGAGAAGGAGATGGAGTAAGTATTTTGAAGGTTTGTTGAATGTGTTTGAAGATCGAGTGGCAAATGTAGGGTGTTTTGGTCGAGGTGGTGTGCAAAGTCAGAGTTTTAGGGAAAATGATTTGGTAAACAGAGAAGAGGTAGTAAAAGCTTTGCGGAAGATGAAAGCCGGCAAGGCAGCGTGTTTGGATGGTATTGCAGTGGAGTTTATTAAAAAAGGGGGTGACTGTATTGTTGACTGGTTGGTAAGGTTATTTAATGTATGTATAATTCATGGTGAGGTGCCTGAGGAATTGAAGGAATGCTTCCATAGTGCCATTGTACAAAGGGAAAGGGGAAAAAGGTGAGTGCTCAAATTACAGACGTATAAGTTTGTTGAGTATTCCAGTGAAATTATATGGAAGGGTATTGATTGAGGGGGTGAAGGAATGTACAGAGCATCAGATTAGGGAAGAGCAGTGTGGCTTTAGAAGTGGTAGTGGATATGTGGATCAGGTGTTTGCTTTGAAGAATGTATGTGAGAAATACTTAGAAAAGCAAATGGATTTGTATGTAGCATTTATGGATCTGGAGAAGGCATATGATAGAGTTGATAGAGATGCTCTGTGGAAGGTATTAAGAATATATGGTGTGGGAAGCAAGTTCTTAGAAGCATTGAAAAATTTATACCGAGGATGTAAGGCAGGTGTACGTGTAGGAGGAGAGGAAAGTGATTGGTTCTCAGTGAATGTAGGTTTGCAGAAGGGGTGTGTGATGTCTCCATGGTTGTTTAATTTGCTTGTGGATAGGGTTGCTACGGAGGTGAATGCAAGAGTTTTGTAGAGAGGGGCAAGTATGCAGTCTGTTGTGGATGAGAGAGCCTGGGAAGTGAGTCAGTTGTTGTTCGCTGATGATACAGCGCTGGTGGCTGATTCATGTGAGGAACTGCAGAAGCTGGTGACTGAGTTTGGTAAAGTGTGTGAAATAAGAAAGTTGAGAGTAAATGTGAATAAGAGCAAGGTTATTAGGTACAGTAGGGTTGAGGGTCAAGTCAACTGGGAGGTAAGTTTGAATGGAGAAAAACTGGAGGAAGTGAAGTGTTTTAGATATCTGGGAGTGGATTTGTCAGCGGATGGAACCAGACGCTTCACATGCCCTGGTTCAATCAATTGACAGCATGTCGACCTCGGTATACCAAAACGTTCCAATTCAGTCTATTTCTTGCACGCCTTTCACCGTCCTGCATGTTCAGGTCCCGATCACTCAAAATATTTTTCACTCCATCTTTTCACCTCCAATTTGGTCTCCCACTTCTCCTCGTTCCCTCCACCTCCGAAACATATATCCTCTTGTTCAATCTTTCCTCATTCATTCTCTCCATATGACCAAACCATTTCAAAACACCCTCCTCTGCTCTTTCAACCACACTCTTTTTATTACCACCCATCTCTCTTACCCAATTATTACTTACTCGATCAAACCACCTAACACCGCAAATTGTCCTTAAACATCTCATTTCCAGCACATCCACTCTCCTCCGCAAAACTTTATGTATAGCCCAAGCCTCGCAACCATATAGCATTTTTGTAAACTTTTTCAAAAATACCCATTTTTGCTTTCCGAGATAAAGTTCTCGACTATCACACATTCTTCAACGCTCCCAGAATTTTCGCCCCCTCCTCCACCCTATGATTCACTTTCGCTTCCATGGCTCCATCCGCTGCCAAATCCACTCCCAGATATATAAAATACTTCACTTTTTCCAGTTTTCCTCCATTCCAACCTACCTTCCAATTGACTTGACCCTCAAACCTACTCTACCTAATAACCTTACTTGCACTAACATATACTCTCAGCTTTCTTCTTTTACAGACTTTACCAAACTCAGCCACTAGCTTTAGCAATCTCTCACACGAATCCGTCGCCAGCGCTGTATCATCAGCGAACAACAACTGACTCACTTCCCAAGCTCTCTCATCCACAACGGACTGCATACATACCCTTCTTTCCTAAACTCTTGCATTAACCTCTCTAACAACCCTATCCATAAGCAAATTAAACAACCATGAAGACATCACACACACCTGCCGCAAACCTACATTCACTGAGAACCAATCACTTTCCTCTCTTTCTACACGTACACCTGCCTTACATCCTCGATTAAAACTTTTCATTGCATTTACCAACTTGCCTCCCACACCATATATTCTTGATACCTTCCACAGAGCATCTCTATCAACTCTATCATATGCCTTCTCCAGATCCATAAACGCTACATACAAATCCATTTGCATTTCTAAGTATATCACATACATTCTTCAAAGCAAGCACCTGAACCACATATCCTCAACCACTTCTAAAACCACACTGATTTTCCCTTAATATGATGCTCTGGACATGCCTTCACTCTCTCAGTTAATACCCTCCTATTTATATATATATATATATATATATATATATATATATATATATATATATATATATATATATATATATATATATATATATATATATATGCATATATATATATATATATATATATATATATATATATATATATATATATATATATATATATATATATATATATATATATATATATATATATATATATATATATATATATATATATATATATATATATATATATATATATATATATATATATATATATATATATATATATATATATATATATATATATATATATATATATATATATATATATATATATATATATATATATATATATATATATATATATATATATATATATATATATATATATTGATATATATATATATATATATATATATTGATATTCATTTATTGTCGCTGTCTCCCGCGTTTGCGAGGTAGCCCAAAGAAACAGAGGAAAGAAATGGCCCATCCCTCCCCCATACACATGTATATTTATACACGTCCCCACACTCAAATATACATACCTATACATCTCAATGTACACATATATATACACACACAGACATATATATATATACACACATGTACATAATTCATACTGTCTACCTTTATTTATTCCCATCGCCACCTCGCCACACATGGAATAACATCCCCCTCCCCCCCTCATGTGTGCGAGGTAGCGCTAGGAAAAGACAACAAAGGCCCCATTCGTTCACACTCAGTCTCCAGCTGTCATGTAATAACTACAGCTCCCTTTCCACATCCAGGCCCCACAGAACTTTCCATGCTTTATCCCAGACGCTTCACATGCCCTGATTCAATGCATTGACAGCACGTCGACCCCGGTATACCACATCACGCCAATTCACTCTATTCCTTGCCCGCCTTTCACAGTCCTGCACGTTCAGTCCCCGATCACTCAAAATCTTTTTCACTCCATCTTTCCACCACCAATTTGGTGTCCCACACCTCCTCGTTCGCTCCACATCCTCGTTCCCTACACACATATATCCACTTGATGAATCATTCCTAACTCATTCTCTCCATGTGCCCAAACCATTTTAAAACACCCTCTTCTGCTCTCTCAACCACGATCTTTTAATTTCCACACATCTCTCTTACCCTTACATTACTTACTCGATCAAACCACCTTACACCACATATTGCCCTCAAACATCTCATTTCCAGCACATCCACCCTCCTGTGCACAACTCTATCCATAGCCCACGCCTTGCAGCCATACAACATTGTTGGAACCAGTATTCCTTCATACATACTCATTTTTGCTTTCCGAGATAATGTTCTCGACTTCCACACATTCTTCAAGGCTCCCTGGATTTTCGCCCCCTCCCCCACCCTATGATTCACTTCCGCTTCCATGGTTCGGTTCGCTGCCAGATATCTAAAACACTTTACTTCCTCCAGTCTTTCCCCATTCAAACTTACCTCCCAATTTACTTAGGTACCCGACGGTACCTAATAACCTTGCTCTTATTCACATTTACTCTTAACTTTCTTCTTTCACACACTTTACATAACTCAGTCACCAGTTTCTGCAGTTTCTCATATGAATCAGCCACCAGCGCCGTACCATATGCGAACAAGAACTGACTCACTTCCCAAGCTCTATCATCCAAAACAGACTGCATACTTGCCCCTCTTTCCAAAACTCTTGCATTCACCTGCCTAACAACCCCATCCATAAACAAATTAAACGACCATGGAGACATCACACACCCCTGCCGCAAACCTACATTCACTGAGAACCAATCACTTTCCTCTCTTCCTCCATGCACACATGCCTTCCATCCTCGATAAAAACTTTTCACTGCTTCTAACAACTTGCCTCCCACACCATATATTCTTAGTACCTTCCACAGAGCATCTCTATCAACTCTATCGTATGCCTTCTCCAGATCCATAAATGCTACATACAAATCCATTTGCTTTTCTAAGTATTTCTCACATACATTCCTCAAAACAGATACCTGATCCACACATCCTCTACCACTTCTGAAACCACACTGCTCTTTACAAACTTATGCTCTGTACATGCCTTCACCCTCTCAATCAATACCCTCCCATATATTTTACCAGGAATACTCAACAAACTTATACCTCTGTCATTTGAGCACACACCCTTATCCCCTTTGCCTTTGTACAATGGCACTATGCAAGCATTCCGCCAATCCTCAGGCACCTCACGATGAATCATACATACATTAAATAACCTTACCAACAAGTCAACAATACAGTCATCCCCTTTTTTAATACATTCCACTGCAATACCATCCAAACCTGATGCCTTGCCGGCTTTCATCTTCGGCAAAGCTTTTACTACCTCTTCTCTGTTTACCAAATCATTTTCCCTAACCCTCTCACTTAGCACACCATCTCGACCAAAACACCCTATATCTGCCACTCTATCATCAAACACATTCAACAAACCTTCAAAATATTCACTCCATCTCCTTCTCACATCACCACTACTTGTTATCACCTCCCCATTAGCCCCCTTCACTGAAGGTCCCATATGCTCCCTTGTCTTACGCAGTTTATATATATATATATATATATATATATATATATATATATATATATATATATATATATATATATATATATATATATATATATATATATATATATATATATATATATATATATATATATATATATATATATATATATATATATATATATATATATATATATATATATATATATATATATATATATATATATATATATATATATATATATATATATATATATATATATATATATATATATATATATATATATATATATATATATATATATATATATATATATATATATATATATATATATATATATATATATATATATATATATATATATATATATATATATATATATATATATATATATATATATATATATATATAGATTGGTTTTCAGTGAATGTAGGTTTGCTGCAGGGGTGTGTGATGTCTCCATGGTTCTTTAATTTGTTTATGGATGGGGTTGTTAGGGAGGTGAATGCAAGAGTTTTGTAAAGAGGGACAAGTATGAAGTCTGTTGTGGATGAGAAAGCCTTGGAAGTGAGTCAGTTGTTGTTCGCTGATGATACAGCGCTGGTGGCTTATTCATGTGAGAAACTGCAGCAACTGATGACTGAGTTCGGTAAAGTGTGTGAAAGAAGAAAGTTAAGAGTAAATGTGAATAAGAGCAAGGTTATTAGGCACATTAGGGTTGAGGGTCAAGTTAATTGGAAGGTAAGTTTGAATGGAGGAAAACTGGAGGAAGTAAAGTGTTTTAGATATCTGGGAGTGGATGGATCTGGCAGCGGATGGAACCATGGAAGCGGAAGTGAATCATAGGGTGTTGGAGGGGGCGAGAATCCTGAGAGTCTTGAAGAATGTGTGGAAGTCGAGAACATTATCTCGGAAAGCAAAAATGGGTATATTTGAAGGAATAGTGGCTCCAAGAAGTTTGTATGGTTGCGAGACGTCGGGTATGGATAGAGTTGTGCGCAGGAGGGTGGATGTGCTGGAAATGAGATGTTTGAGGAGAATGTGTGGTGTGAGGTGGTTTGATCGAGTAAGTAATGTAAGGGTAAGAGAGATGTGTGGAAATAAAAAGAGCGTGGTTGAGAGAGCAGAAGAGGGTGTTTTGAAATGGTTTGGGCACATGGAGAGAATGAGTGAGGAAAAATTGACCAAGAGGATATATGTGTCGGAGATGGAGGGAACGATGAGAAGTGGGAGACCAAATTGGAGGTAGAAAGATGGAGCGAAAAAGATTTTGAGTGATCGGGGCCTGAACATGCAGGAGGGTGAAAGGCGGGCAAGGAATAGAGTGAATTGGATCGATGGGGTATACCTGGGTTGACGTGCTGTCAGTGGATTAAATCAGGGCATGTGAAGCGTCTGGGGTAAACCATGGAAAGTTGTGTGGGGCCTGGATGTGGAAAAGGGAGCAGTGGTTTCGGGCATTATTGAATGACGGCTAGAGACTGAGTGTGAACAAATGGGGCCTTTGTTGTCTTTTCCTAGCGCTACCTCGCACACATGAGTGGGGAGGGGATGGTATTCCATGTGTGGCGAGGTGGCGATGGGAATGAATAAAGGCAGACAGTGTGAAATGTGTGCATGGGTATATATGTATGTGTCTGTGTGTGTATATATACGTGTACATTGAGATGCATAGGTATGTATATTTGCGTGTGTGGACGTGTATGTATATACATGTGTATGGGGGTGGGGTGGGCCAAATCTTTCGTCTGTTTCCTTGCGCTACCTCGCAAACGCGGTAGACAGCGACAAAGCAAAATAAAGAAATATAAAACATATATATGTGTATATATATATATATATATATATATATATATATATATATATATATATATATATATATATATATATATATATATATATATATATATATATGTACATATATATATATATATATATATATATATATATATATATATATATATATATATATATATATATATATATATATATATATATATATATATATATATATATATATATATATATATATTTATATATATATATATATATATATATATATATATATATATATATGTATATATATATATATATATATATATATATATATATATATATATATATATATATATATATATATATATATATATATATATATATATATATATATATATATATATATATATATATATATATATATATATATATATATATATATATATATATATATATATATATTTTCTTTTTTTTTATTATACTTTGTCGCTGTCCCCCGCGTTTGCGAGGTAGCGCAAGGAAACAGACGAAAGAAATGGCCCAACCCCCCCCCATACACATGTATATACATACGTCCACACACGCAAATATCCATACCTACACAGTTTTCCATGGTTTACCCCAGACGCTTCACATACCCTGCTTCAATCCACTGACAGCACGTCAACCCCGGTATACCACATCGCTCCAATTCACTCTATTCCTTGCCCTCCTTTCACCCTCCTGCATGTTCAGGCCCCGATCACACAAAATCTTTTTCACTCCATCTTTCCACCTCCAATTTGGTCTCCCTCTTCTCCTTGTTCCCTCCACCTCCGACACATATATCCTCTTGGTCAATCTTTCCTCACTCATCCTCTCCATGTGCCCAAACCACTTCAAAACACCCTCTTCTGCTCTCTCAACCACGCTCTTTTTATTTCCACACATCTCTCTTACCCTTACGTTACTCACTCGATCAAACCACCTCACACCACACATTGTCCACAAACATCTCATTTCCAGCACATCCATCCTCCTGCGCACAACTCTATCTATAGCCCACGCCTCGCAACCATACAACATTGTTGGAACCACTATTCCTTCAAACATACCCATTTTTGCTTTCCGAGATAATGTTCTCGACATACACACATTCTTCAAGGCCCCCAGGATTTTCGCCCCCTCCCCCACCCTATGATCCACTTCCGCTTCCATGGTTCCATCCGCTGCCAGATCCACTCCCAGATATCTAAAACACTTCACTTCCTCCAGTTTTCTCCATTCAAACTCACCTCCCAATTGACTTGACCCTCAACCCTACTGTTCCTAATAACCTTGCTCTTATTCTCATTTTTTCTTAACTTTCTTCTTCCACACACTTTTCCAAACTCAGTCACCAGCTTCTGCAGTTTCTCACATGAATCAGCCACTAGCGCTGTATCATCACCGAACAACAACTGACTCACTTCCCAAGCTCTCTCATCCCCAACAGACTTCATACTTGCCCCTCTTTCCAAAACTCTTGCATTTACCTCCCTAACAACCCCATCCATAAACAAATTAAACAACCATGGAGACATCACACACCCCTGCCGCAAACCTACATTCAGTGAGAACCAATCACTTTCCTCTCTTCCTACACGCACACATGCCTCACATCCTCGATAAAAACTTTTCACTGCTTCGAACAACTTTCCTGCCACACCATATATTCTTAATACCTTCCACAGAGCATCTCTATCAACTCTATCATATACCTGTTAATTGACAGCCGTGCGAAAGAGAGACTTTTGGATGTTTAATGTGCTGAGAGGTGCAACTGGAGGGATGTCTGATCATTATCTTGTGGAGGCTAAGGTGAAGATTTGTATGGGTTTTCAGAAAAGAAGAGTGAATGTTGGGGTGAAGAGGGTGGTGAGAGTAAGTGAGCTTGAGAAGGAGACCTGTGTGAGGAAGTACCAGGAGAGACTGAGTACAGAATGGAAAAAGGTGAGAACAATGGAAGTAAGGGGAGTTGGGGAGGAATGGGATGTATTTAGGGAATCAGTGATGGATTGCGCAAAAGATGCTTGTGGCATGAGAATAGTGGGAGGTGGGTTGATTAGAAAGGGTAGTGAGTGGTGGGATGAAGAAGTAAGAGTATTAGTGAAAGAGAAGAGAGAGGCATTTGGACGATTTTTGCAGGGAAAAAATGCAATTGAGTGGGAGATGTATAAAAGAAAGAGACAGGAGGTCAAGAGAAAGGTGCAAGAGGTGAAAAAAAGGGCAAATGAGAGTTGGGGTGAGAGAGTATCATTAAATTTTAGGGAGAATAAAAAGATGTTCTGGAAGGAGGTAAATAAAGTGCGTAAGACAAGGGAGCAAATGGGAACTTCGGTGAAGGGCGCAAGTGGGGAGGTGATAACAAGTAGTGGTGATGTGAGAAGGAGATGGAGTGAGTATTTTGAAGGTTTGTTGAATGTGTTTGATGATAGAGTGGCAGATATAGGGTGTTTTGGTCGAGGTGGTGTGCAAAGTGAGAGGGTTAGGGAAAATGATTTGGTAAACAGAGAAGAGGTAGTGAAAGCTTTGCGGAAGATGAAAGCCGGCAAGGCAGCAGGTTTGGATGGTATTGCAGTGGAATTTATTAAAAAAGGGGGTGTCTGTATTGTTGACTGGTTGGTAAGGTTATTTAATGTATGTATGACTCATGGTGAGGTGCCTGAGGATTGGCGGAATGCTTGCATAGTGCCATTGTACAAAGGGAAAGGGGATAAGAGTGAGTGCTCAAATTACAGAGGTATAAGTTTGTTGAGTATTCTTGGTAAATTATATGGGAGAGTATTGATTGAGAGGGTGAAGGCATGTACAGAGCATCAGATTGGGGAAGAGCAGTGTTGTTTCAGAAGTGGTAGAGGATGTGTGGATCAGGTGTTTGCTTTGAAGAATGTATGTGAGAAATACTTAGAAAAGCAAATGGATTTGTATGTAGCATTTATGGATCTGGAGAAGGCATATATATATATATATATATATATATATATATATATATATATATATATATATATATATATATATATATATATATATATATATATATATATATATATATATATATATATATATATATATATATATATACATATATATATATATATATATATATGTATATATATATATATATATATATATATATATATATATATATATATATATATATATATATATATATATATATATATATATATATATATATATATATATATATATATATATATATATATATATATATATATATATATATATACATATATATATATATATATATATATATATGTATATATATATATATATATATATATATATATATATATATATATATATATATATATATATATATATATATATATATATATATATATATATATATATATATATATATATATATATATATATATATATATATATATATATATATATATATATATATATATATATATATATATATATATATATATATATATATATATATGTATATATATATATATATATATATATATATATATATATATATATATATATATATATATATATATATATATATATATATATATATATATATATATATATATATATATATATATATATATACATATATATATATTCTTATGAGTCCACGGGGAAAATGAAACTCGAAAAGTTCCCAAGCGCACTTTCGTGTAATAATTACATCATCAGGGGAGACACAAGAGAGAAATATAACAGTCAGTTGATATACATCGAAGAGACGAAGCTAGGACGCCATTTGGTAAACATGTGTGTTTACCAAATGTCGTCCTAGCTTCGTCTGTTCGATGTATATCAACTGACTGTTATATTTCTCTCTTGTGTCTCCCCTGATGATGTGATTATTACACGAAAGTGCTCTTGGGAACTTTTCGTGTTTCATATTCCCCATGGACTCATAGGAATATCTTGATCACGCGCAAAATTGTGATCCTTTGCAATATGTATATATATATATATACAGTGAAGGCATGTCCAGAGCATCATATTAGTCGTAGGAGGCGACTAAAAGGGACGGGAGCGGGGGGCTATAAACCCTGCCCTCCTTGTATTTTGACTTTCTAAAAGGGAAACAGAAGAAATAATCACATGGGGAGTGCTCATACTCCTCGTAGGCTAATATTGGGGTGTCTAAATGTGTGTGGATGTAACCAAAATGAGAAAAAAGGAGAGATAAGTAGTATGTTTGAGGAGAGGAACCTGGATGTTTTGGCTCTGACTGAAACGAAGCTCAAGGGTAAAAGGTAAGAGTGGTTTGGGAATGTCTTTGGACAAAAGTCAGGGGTTAGTGAGAGGACAAGAGCAAAGGAAGGAGTAGCACTACTCCTGAAACAGAAGTCGTTGGAGTATGTGATAGAGTGCAAGAAAGTAAACTCTAGATAGATGTAGGTAAAAACGAAAGTTGATGGAGAGTGATGGTGCATATGCACCTAGGCATGAGAAGAAAGATCATGAGAGGCAAGTGTTTTGGGAGCAGCTGAATGAGTGTGTTAGTGGTTTTGTTGCACGAGACCGGGTTATAGTAATGGGTGATTTGAATGCAAAGGTGAGTAATGTGGCAGTTGAGGGAATAATTGGCATAAATGGGGTGTTCAGTGTTATAAATGTAAATGGTGAAGAGCTTGAAGATTTGTGTGCTGAAAAAGGACTCGTGATTGGGAATACCTTGTTTAAAAAGAGATATACATAAGTATACGTATGTAAGTAGGAGAGATGGCTAGAGACCGTTATTGGATTACGTGTTAATTAATAATCGCGCGAAAGAGAGACTTTTGGATGTTAATGCACTGAGAGGTGCAAATGGAGGGATATCTAATCATTATCTTTTCGAGGCGAAGGTGAAGATTTGTAGAGGTTTTCAGAAAGGATAAGAGAATGTTGGCGTGAAGAGAGTGGTGAGAGTAAGTGAGCTTGGGAAGGAGACTTGTGTGAGGAAGTACCAGGAGAGACTGAGTACAAAATGGAAAAAGGTGAGAACAATGGATGTAAGGGGAGTGGGAGAGGAATGGGATGTATTTTGGGAAGCAGTGATGGCTTGCACAAAAGATGCTTGTTGCATGAGAAGCGTGGGAGGTGGGCAGATTAGAAAGTGTTTTGAGTGGTGGGATAAAGAAGTAAGATTATTAGTGAAAGAGAAGAGAGAGGTATTTGGACGATTTTTGAAGGGAAATAATGCAAATGAATGGGAGATGAATAAAAATAAGAGGCAAGAAGTCAAGGGAAGGTGCAAGAAGTGAAAAAGATGGCAAATGAGAGTTGGGGTGAGAGAGTATAATTAAATTCTTAGGGGGAATAAAAAGATGTTTTGGAAGTAGGTAAATAAAGTGCGTAAGACAAGGGAACAAATAGGAACTTCAGTGAAGGGGGCAAATGGGGAGGTGATAACAAGTAGTGATGATGTGAGAAGGAGATGGAGTGAGTATTTTGAAGGTTTGTTGAATGTGTTTGATGATAGAGTGGCAGATATAGGGTGTTTTGGTTGAGGTTGTGTGCAAAGTGAGAGGGTTTGGGAAAATGATTTGGTAAACAGAGAAGAGCAGTGAAAGCTTTGCGGAAGATGAAAGCCGGCAAAGCAGAGGGTTTGGAGGGTATTGCAGTGGAATTTATTAAAAAAGAGGTTGACTCTATTGTTATTTAATGTAAGGTTATTTAATGTGTGTATGATTTATGGTGAGGTGCCTGAGGATTGGCGGAATGCTTGCATAGTGCAATTGTACAAAGGCAAAGGGGATAAGATTGAGTGCTCAAATTACAGAGGTATAAGTCCGTTTAGTAAACCTGGTAAATAATATGGGAGGGTACTGATTGAGAGGGTGAAGCCATGTACAGAGCATCAGATTGGGGAAGACCAGTGTGGTTTCAGAAGTGGTAGAGGATGTGTGGATCAGGTGTTTCTTTGAAGAATGTATGTGAGAAATAGTTAGAAAAATAAATGGATTTGTATGTAGCATTTATGGATCTGGAAAAGGCATATGATAGAGTTGATAGAGATGCTCTCTGGAAGGTGTTAAGAATATATGGTGTGGGAGGCAAGTTGTTAGAAGCAGTAAAAAGTTTTCACCGAGGATGTAAGGCATGTGTACGTGTAGTGAGAGAGGAAAATGATTGGTTGTTAGTGAATGTAGATTTGTGGCAAGTGTGTGTAATGTCTCCATGGTTGTTTAATTTGTTTATGGATGGGGTTGTTAGGGAGGTGAATACGAGAGTTTTGGAAAGAGGGGCAGGTATGCAGTCTGTTGTGGATGATAGAGCTTGGGAGGTGAGTCAGTTGTTGTTTGCTGATGATACAGCGCTGGTGGCTGACTCATGTGAGAAACTGTAGAATCTGGTGACTGAGTTTCCCAAAGTGTATGAAAGAAGAAAGTTGAGAGTAAAGGTGAATAAGAGCAAGATTATCAGGTATAGTAGGGTTGAAGGTCAAGTGAATTGGGAGGTAAGTTTTAATTGAGAAAAAATGGAGGTAGTGAAGTGTTTTAGATATCTTTGAGTGGATTTGGCAGCGGATGGAACCATGGAAGCGGAAGTGAATCATAGGGTGGGGGAGGGGGCGAAATTTATGGGAGCCTTGAAGAATGTGTGGAAGTCGAGAACATTATCTCGAAAAGCAAAAATGGGTATGTTTGAAGGAATAGTGGTCCCCACAATGTTGTATTGTTGCGAAGCGTAGGCTATAGGTATAGTCATGCGGAGGAGGGTGGATGTGCTGACAATGAGATGTTTGAGGACAATAAGTGGTGTGAGGTGGTTTGATCGTGTAAGTCATAATAGGGTAAGAGAGATGTGTGCTAATAAAAAGAGTGTGATTGAGAGAGCAGAATAGGGTGTTTTGAAATGGTTTGTTCACATGGAGAGAATGAGAGAGAAAAGATTGACCAAGAGGATATATATGTCAGAGGTGGAGGGAACGAGGAGAGATGGGAGACGAAATAGGAGGTGCAAAGATGGAGTGAAAATGATTTTGAGTGATCGGGGCCTGAACATGCAGGAGGGTGGAAGGCGTGCAACTGATAGAGTGAATTGGAACGATGTGGTATGCCGGAGTCGACGTGCTGTCAATGGATTGAACCAGGGCATGTGAAGCGTCTAGGGTAAACCATAGAAAGTTCTGTGGGGCCTGGATGTGGAAAGGGAGCTGTGGTATCGGTGCATTATTAAATGACAGCTAGAGACTGAGTGTGAACGATTGTGGCCTTCGTTGTCTTTTCCTAGCGCTACCTCGATAACATATGTATATGTCTATGTGTGTATATATATGTGTACGTTGAGTTGTATAGGTATGTATATTTTCATGTGTGGACGTCCATGTATATATATGCGTATGTGGGTGGGTTGAGGCCATTCTTTCGTCTTTTTCCTTGCGTTACCTCGCTAACGCGGGAGACAGCCAGAAAGCAAAGCAAATAACATATATATATATATATATATATATATATATATATATATATATATATATATATATATATATATATTTTTTTTTTTTTTTTTTTTTTTTTAATACTTTGTCGCTGTCTCCCGCGTTTGCGAGGTAGCGCAAGGAAACAGACGAAAGAAATGGCCCAACCCCCCCCCCCCCCCCATACACATGTCTATACATACGTCCACACACGCAAATATACATACCTACACAGCCTTCCATGGTTTTCCCCAGACGCTTCACATGCCCTGATTCAATCCACTGACAGCACGTCAACCCCGGTATACCACATCGATCCAATTCACTCTATTCCTTGCCCTCCTTTCACCCTCCTGCATGTTCAGGCCCCGATCACACAAAATCTTTTTCACTCCATCTTTCCACCTCCAATTTGGTCTCCCTATTCTCCTCGTTCCCTCCACCTCCGACACATATATCCTCTTGGTCAATCTTTCCTCACTCATTCTCTCCATGTGCCCAAACCACTTCAAAACACCCTCCTCTGCTCTCTCAACCACGCTCTTTTTATTTCCACACATTTCTCTTCCCCTTACGTTACTCACTCGATCAAACCACCTCACACCACACATTGTCCTCAAACATCTCATTTCCAGCACATCCATCCTCCTGCGCACAACTCTATCCATAGCCCACGCCTCGCAACCATACAACATTGTTGGAACCACTATTCCTTCAAACATACCCATTTTTGCTTTCCGAGATAATGTTCTCGACTTCCACACATTCTTCAAGGCCCCCAGAATTTTCGCCCCCTCCCCCACCCTATGATCCACTTCCGCTTCCATGGTTCCATCCGCTGCCAGATCCACTCCCAGATATCTAAAACACTTCACTTCCTCCAGTTTTTCTCCATTCAAACTCACCTCCCAATTGACTTGACCCTCAACCCTACTGTACCTAATAACCTTGCTCTTATTCACATTTACTCTTAACTTTCTTCTTCCACACACTTTACCAAACTCAGTCACCAGCTTCTGCAGTTTCTCACATGAATCAGCCACCAGCGCTGTATCATCAGCGAACAACAACTGACTCACTTCCCAAGCTCTCTCATCCCCAACAGACTTCATACTTGCCCCTCTTTCCAAAACTCTTGCATTTACCTCCCTAACAACCCCATCCATAAACAAATTAAACAACCATGGAGACATCACACACCCCTGCCGCAAACCTACATTCACTGAGAACCAATCACTTTCCTCTCTTCCTACACGTACACATGCCTTACATCCTCGATAAAAACTTTTCACTGCTTCTAACAACTTTCCTCCCACACCATATATTCTTAATACCTTCCACAGAGCATCTCTATCAACTCTATCATATGCCTTCTCCAGATCCATAAATGCTACATACAAATCCATTTGCTTTTCTAAGTATTTCTCACATACATTCTTCAAAGCAAACACCTGATCCACACATCCTCTACCACTTCTGAAACCACACTGCTCTTCCCCAATCTGATGCTCTGTACATGTCTTCACCCTCTCAATCAATACCCTCCCATATAATTTACCAGGAATACTCAACAAACTTATACCTCTGTAATTTGAGCACTCACTCTTATCCCCTTTGCCTTTGTACAATGGCTCTATGCACTCATTCCGCCAATCCTCAGGCACCTCACCATGAGTCATACATACATTAAATAACCTTACCAACCAGTCAACAATACAGTCACCCCCTTTTTTAATAAATTCCACTGCAATACCATCCAAACCTGCTGCCTTGCCGGCTTTCATCTTCCGCAAAGCTTTCACTACCTCTTCTCTGTTTACCAAATCATTTTCCCTAACCCTCTCACTTTGCACACCACCTCGACCAAAACACCCTATATCTGCCACTCTATCATCAAACACATTCAACAAACCTTCAAAATACTCACTCCATCTCCTTCTCACATCACCACTACTTGTTGTCACCTCCCCATTTGCGCCCTTCACTGAAGTTCCCATTTGCTCCCTTGTCTTACGCACTTTATTTACCTCCTTCCAGAACATCTTTTTATTCTCCCTAAAATTTAATGATACTAATGATAATTTAATGATACTAATGATACTAATGATAATTAATTTAATGATACTAATGATACTCCCTAAAATTTAATGATATATGGTAAACAGAGAAGAGGTAGTAAAAGCTTTGCGGAAGATGAAAGCCGGCAAGGCAGCAGGTTTGGATGGTATTGCAGTGGAATTTATCAAAAAAGGGTGTGACTGTATTATTGACTAGTTGGTAAGGTTATTTAATGTATGTATGACTCATGGTGAGGTGCCTGAGGATTGGCGGAATCCGTGCATAGTGCCATTGTACAAAGGCAAAGGGGATAAGAGTGAGTGCTCAAATTACAGAGGTATAAGTTTGTTGAGTATTCCTGGTAAATTATATGGGAGGGCATTGATTGAGAGGGTGAAGGCATGTACAGAGCATCAGATTGGGGAAGAGCAGTGTGGTTTCAGAAGTGGTAGAGGATGTGTGGATCAGGTGTTTGCTTTGAAGAATGTATGTGAGAAATAATGGGAAAAAGAAATGGATTTGTATGTAGCATTTATGGATCTGGAGAAGGCATATGATAGAGTTAACAGAGATGCTCTGTGGAAGGTATTAAGATTATATGGTGTGGGAGGCAAGTTGTTAGAAGCAGTGAAAAGTTTCTATCGAGGATGTAAGGCATGGCATGTGTACGTGTAGGAAGAGAGGAAAGTGATTGGTTCTCAGTGAATTTAGGTTTGCGGCAGGGGTGTGTGATGTCTCCATGGTTGTTTAATTTGTTTATGGATGGGGTTGTTAGGGAGGTAAATGCAAGAGTTTTGGAAAGAGGGGCAAGTATGAAGTCTGTTGGGGATGAGAGAGCTTGGGAAGTGAGTTAGTTGTTGTTCGCTGATGATACAGCGCTGGTGGCTGATTCATGTGAGAAACTGCAGAAGCTGGTGACTGAGTTTGGTAAAGTGTGTGAAAGAAGAAAGTTAAGAGTAAATGTGAATAAGACAAGGTTATTAGGTACAGTAGGGTTGAGGGTCAAGTCAATTGGGAGGTAAGTTTGAATGGAGCAAAAATGGAGGAAGTAAAGTGTTTTAGATATCTGGGAGTGGATCTGGCAGCGGATGGAACCATGGAAGCGGAAGTGGATCATAGGGTGGGGGAGGGGGCGAAAATCCTGGGAGCCATGAAGAATGTGTGGAAGTCGAGAACATTATCTCGGAAGGCAAAAATGTGTATGTTTGAAGGAATAGTGGTTCCAACAATGTTGTATGGTTGCGAGGCGTGGGCTATGGATAGAGTTGTGCGCAGGAGGATGGATGTGCTGGAAATGAGATGTTTGAGGACAATGTGTGGTGTGAGGTGGTTTGATCGAGTAAGTAACGTAAGGGTAAGAGAGATGTGTGGAAATAAAAAGAGCGTGTTTGAGAGAGCAGAAGAGGGTGTTTTGAAATGGTTTAGGCACATGGAGAGAATGAGTGAGGAAAGATTGACGAAGAGGATATATGTGTCGGAGGTGGAGGGAACGAGGAGAAGTGGGAGACCAAATTGGAGGTGGAAAGATGGAGTGAAAAAGATTTTGTGTGATCGGGGCCTGAACATGCAGGAGGGTGAAAGGAGGGCAAGGAATAGAGTGAATTGGATCGATGTGGTATAACGGGGTTGACGTTCTCTCATTGGATTGAATCATGGCATGTGAAGCGTCTGGGGTAAACCATGGAAAGCTGTGTAGGTATGTATATTTGCGTGTTGGAACGTATGTATATACATGTGTATGGTGGTGGGTTGGGCCATTTCTTTCGTCTGTTTCCTTGCGCTACCTCGCAAACGCGGGAGACAGCGACAAAGTAAAAAAGAAAAATATATATGTATGTGTATATATATATATACATACATATATATATATATATATATATATATATATATATATATATATATATATATATATATATATATATATATATATATATATATATATATATATATATATATATATATATATATATTATCCCTGGGGATAGCGGAGAAAGAATACTCCCCACGTATTCCCTGGGTGTCGTAGAAGGCGACTTAAAGCGGAGGGAGCGGGTTTGGGCTGGAAATCCTTCCTCTCGTTTTTTTTATATTTTCCAAAAGAAGGAACAGAGAAGGGGGCTAGGTGAGGATATTCCCTCAATGGTCCAGTCCTCTGTTCTTAACGCTACCTTGCTAACTCGGGAAATGGCAAATAGTTTAAAATATATATATATATATATATATATATATATATATATATATATATATATATATATATATATATATATATATATTGCTTTTTGCTTTGTCGCTGTCTCCCACGTTACAGAGGTAGCGCAAGGTAACAAACGAAAAAATGGCCCAACCCACCCACATACACATGTATATACATACACGTACAAACGCGCAAATATATATACTTATAAATCTCAACACATACATATATATACACACAGAGACATATGGATATATACACATGTACAAAATCCATTGTCTGTCTTCATTCATTCACATCGCCACCTCACCACACATGAAATAACAACCACCTCCTCCCTCATGTGAGCGATGTAGCGCTAGGAAAAGACGACAAAGGCCATATTCTTTCACACCCAGTCTCTAGTTATTATGTAATAATTCACCGAAACCACAGCTCCCTTTCCACATCCAAGCCCACAGAACTTCCCATGCTTTACCACCGACGCTTCACATGCCCTGGTTCAATTCATTGACAGCAAGTCGACCCTGGTATACCATATCGTTCCGATTCACTCTAGTCGTTGCACGCCTTTCACCCTCCTGCATGTTGAGGCCCCGATCACTAAAGATCTTTTTCACTCCATCTTTCCACCTCCAAGTTGGTCTCCCACTTCTCATCGTTCCCTCCACCTCTGACACATACATCCTCTTGATCAATCTTTCCCCACTCATTCTCTCCATGTGACCAAACCATTTCAAAATATCCTCTTCTGCTTTCTCAACCACACTCTTTCTATTACCACACATCTCTCTTACCCTATTATTACTTACTCGATCAAACCACCTCACACCACATACTGTCCTCATACATCTCATTTCCAGCACATCCACCTTCCTCAGCACAACTTTATCTATAGCCCACGCCTCCCAACCATATAACATTTTTGGAACCAATATTCCTTCAAACATACCCAGTTTTGCTTTCCAAGATGAAGTTCTCAACTTCCACACATTTTTTAACGCTCTCAGAACTTTTGCCCCCTCCCCCACCCTGTGATTCACTTTCGCTTCCATGGTTCCATCTGCTGCCAAATCCACTCCCATATATATAAAACACTTCACTTCCTCCAGTTTTTCTCCATTCATACCTACCTCCCCATTGACTTTTCCTTCAACTCTACTCTACCTAGTAACCTTCCTCTTATTCATATTTACTCTCACCTTTCTTCTTTCATACAATTTACCCAACTCAGCCAGCAGCATCTGCGGTTTCTCACCCGAATTAGCCACAAGTGCCGTATCATCAGCGAACAACAACTGACTCACTTCCCAAGCTCTCCCATCCACAACAGACTGCATACTTGCCCATCTTTCCAAAACTCTTGCATTCGCCTCCCTAACAACACCATCCATAAACAAATTAAACAACCATGGAGACCCTAAACCTACATTCACTGAGAACCAATCACTCTCGTCTCTTCCTACACGTACCCACGCCTTACATCCTTGATAAAAGCTTTTCACTTCTATCAACTCACCTCCCACACCATATATTCTTCATACCTTCCACAGAGCTTCTCTATCAACTCTATCATATGCCTTCTCCAGATCCATAAATTCTACATACAAATCCATTTGCTTTTATAAGTATTTCTCATATGCATTTTTCATAGGAAACACCTGATCCACACATCCCCTACCATTGCTGAAACCCCACTGCTCTTCCCCATTCTGATGCTCTGTACATGTCTTCATCCTCTGAATCAATACCCTCCCATATAATTTCCCAGGAAAACTCAACAAACTTATACCTCTGTAATTTGAGCACTCAATCTTATCCCCTTTCCCTTTGTATAATGGCACTATACAAGCAATCCGCCAGTCCTCAGGCACCTGACCATGAGTCATATATATACATTGAATAACCTTACCAACCAGTCAACAATACAGTCACCCCCTTTTTTAATAGATCCTCTGCAAAACCAACCAAACCCGCTGCCTTGCCGGCTTTCATCTTCCGCAAAGCTTTTACTACCTCTTCACTATTTATCAAATCATTCTCCCTAACACTCTCACTCTGCACACCGCCTCGACCAAAACACCCTATATCTGCCACTCTATCATCAAACACATTCAACAAACCTTCAAAATACTCACTCCATCTTTTTCTCACATCAACACTACTTGTTATCACCTCCCCATTACCCCTCTTCACTGATGTTCCCATTTGTTTTTTTGTCTTACGCACTTTCTTTACCTCCTTCCAAAACATCGTTTTATTCTCCCTAAAATCTAATTGTGCTCTCTAACCCTGACTCTCATTTGTCCTCTTTTTCGCCTCCTGCCTCTTTCTTTTATACATTTCCCAGTCATTTGCATTATTTCCCTGCAAAAATCATCCAAATGCCTCTCTCTTCCCTTTCACTAATAATCCTACTTCTTCATCCCAGCACTCATTACAGTTTCTAATCTGCCAATCTTACACACTTCTCATGCCACAGGCATATTTTGCACAAACCATCACTGCTTCCCTAAAAACATCTTATTCCCCCCCCCCCCACTCCCCTTATGTCCTTTTTCTTTCCTTTTTCTATTCTGTACTCAGTCTCTCCTGGTACTTCCTCACACAAGTCTCCTTCTCAAGCTCACTTACTCCCACCACTCTCTTCACCCCAACATTATCTCTTCTTCTCTGAAAAGTTCTACAAATCTTCACCTTCGCCTCCACAAGATATAAATCAGATACCCCTGCAGTTGCACCTTTCAGCACATTTCAATCCAAAAGTCTTTCTTTCGCGCGCCTGTCAATTAACACATGATTCAATAACGCTCTCTGCCCATCTCTCCTACTTACATACGTATACTCATGTATGTCTCTCTTTTTAAACCAGGTATTCTCAATCACTAGTCCTTTGTCAGCACATGAATTTACAAGGTTTTCACCATTTCCATTTACAACACTGAACACCCCATGTATACCAATTATTCCCTCAACTGCCACATTACTCACCTTTGCATTCAAATCACCAATCACTATAACCTGTTCTCGTGCATCAAAACTACTAACACACTCACTCAGCTGCTCCCAAAACACTTGCCTCTCATGATCTTTCTTCTCATGCCCAGATGCATATGCACCAATAATCACCCATCTCTCTCTATCCACTTTCAGTTTTACCCATTTCTATCTAGAGTTTACTTTCGCACACTCTATCACATACTCCCACCACTCATGTTTAATGAGTAGTGCTACTCCTTCCCTTGCTCTTGTCCTCTCACTAACCTCTGACTTTACTCACAAGACATTCCCAAACCAGGTTCCAAAAACTGTTTTGGACAATCAGATGTTTACCAAATAGCGTCCTAGCTTCGTCTCTTCGATGTATATCAACTGACTGTTATATTCCTCTCGTGTCTCTCCTGATGATGTGATTATTACACGAAAATGCACTTGGGAACTTTTCGTGTTTCATTTTCCCCGTGGACTTATAGGAATATATATCTTTTTTTTTTTTTTTTTTTTTTTTGCTTTGTCGCTGTCTCCCGCGTTTGCGAGGTAGCGCAAGGAAACAGACGAAAGAAATGGCCCAACCCACCCCCATACACATGTATATACATACGTCCACACACGCAAATATACATACCTACACAGCTTTCCATGGTTTACCCCAGACGCTTCACATGCCCCGATTCAATCCACTGACAGCACGTCAACCCCGGTATACCACATCGCTCGAATTCACTCCATTCCTTGCCCTCCTTTCACCCTCCTGCACGTTCAGGCCCCGATCACACGAATCTTTTTCACTCCATCTTTCCACCTATATATATATATATATATATATATATATATATATATATATATATATATATATATATATATATATATATATATATATATATATATATATATATATATATATATATATATATGATTGGGAATACCTGGTTTAAAAAGCGAGATATACATAAGTATACTTATGTAAGTAGGAGAGATGGCCAGAGAGCGTTATTGGATTACGTGTTAATTGACAGGCGTCCGAAAGAGAGACCTTTGGATGTTAATGTGCTGAGAGGTGCAACTGGAGGGATGTCTGATCATTATCTTGTGGAGGATAAGGTGAAGATTTGTATGGGTTTTCAGAAAAGAAGAGTGAATGTTGGGGTGAAGAGGGTGGTGAGAGTAAGTGAGCTTGAGAAGGAGACCTGTGTGAGGAAGTACCAGGAGAGACTGAGTACAGAATGGAAAAAGGTGAGAACAATGGAAGCAAGGGAAGTGGGGGAGGAATGGGATGTATTTAGGGAATCAGTGATGGATTGCGCAAAAGATGCTTGTGGCATGAGAAGAGTGGGAGGTGGGTTGATTAGAAAGGGTAGTGAGTGGTGGGATGAAGAAGTAAGAGTATTAGTGAAAGAGAAGAGAGAGGCATTTGGACGATTTTTGCAGGGAAAAAATGCAATTGAGTGGGAGATGTATAAAAGAAAGAGACAGGAGGTCAAGAGAAAGATGCAAGAGGTGAAAAAAAGGGCAAATGAGAGTTGGGTTGAGAGAGTATCATTAAATTTTAGGGAGAATAAAAAGATGTTCTGGAAGGAGGTAAATAAAGTGCGTAAGACAAGGGAGCAAATGGGAACTTCAGTGAAGGGCGCAAATGGGGAGGTGATAACAAGTAGTGGTGATGTGAGAAGGAGATGGAGTGAGTATTTTGAAGGTTTGTTGAATGTGTTTGATGATAGAGTGGCAGATATAGGGTGTTTTGGTCGAGGTGGTGTGCAAAGTGAGAGGGTTAGGGAAAATGATTTGGTAAACAGAGAAGAGGTAGTGAAAGCTTTGCGGAAGATGAAAGCCGGCAAGGCAGCAGGTTTGGATGGTATTGCAGTGGAATTTATTAAAAAAGGGGGTGACTGTATTGTTGACTGGTTGGTAAGGTTATTTAATGTATGTATGACTCATGGTGAGGTGCCTGAGGATTGGCGGAATGCGTGCATAGTGCCATTGTACAAAGGCAAAGGGGATAAGAGTGAGTGCTCAAATTACAGAGGTATAAGTTTGTTGAGTATTCCTGGTAAATTATATGGGAGGGTATTGATTGAGAGGGTGAAGGCATGTACAGAGCATCAGATTGGGGAAGAGCAGTGTGGTTTCAGAAGTGGCAGAGGATGTGTGGATCAGGTGTTTGCTTTGAAGAATGTATGTGAGAAATACTTAGAAAAACAAATGGATTTGTATGTAGCATTTATGGATCTGGAGAAGGCATATGATAGAGTTGATAGAGATGCTCTGTGGAAGGTATTAAGAATATATGGGGTGGGAGGAAAGTTGTTAGAAGCAGTGAAAAGTTTTTATCGAGGATGTAAGGCATGTGTACGTGTAGGAAGAGAGGAAAGTGATTGGTTCTCACTGAATGTAGGCTTGCGGCAGGGGTGTGTGATGTCTCCATGGTTGTTTAATTTGTTTATGGATGGGGTTGTTAGGGAGGTAAATGCAAGAGTTTTGGAAAGAGGGGCAAGTATGAAGTCTGTTGGGGATGAGAGAGCTTGGGAAGTGAGTCAGTTGTTGTTCGCTGATGATACAGCGCTGGTGGCTGATTCATGTGAGAAACTGCAGAAGCTGGTGACTGAGTTTGGTAAAGTGTGTGGAAGAAGAAAGTTAAGAGTAAATGTGAATAAGAGCAAGGTTATTAGGTACAGTAGGGTTGAGGGTCAAGTCAATTGGGAGGTGAGTTTGAACGGAGAATAACTGGAGGAAGTGAAGTGTTTTAGAAATCTGGGAGTGGATCTGGCAGCGGATGGAACCATGGAAGTGGAAGTGGATCATAGGGTGGGGGAGGGGGCGAAAATTCTGGGGGCCATGAAGAATGTGTGGAAGTCGAGAACATTATCTCGGAAAGCAAAAATGGGTATGTTTGAAGGAATAGTGGTTCCAACAATGTTGTATGGTTGCGAGGCGTGGGCTATGGATAGAGTTGTGCGCAGGAGGATGGATGTGCTGGAAATGAGATGTTTGAGGACAATGTGTGGTGTGAGGTGGTTTGATCGAATGAGTAACGTAAGGGTAAGAGAGATGTGTGGAAATAAAAAGAGCGTGGTTGAGAGAGCAGAAGAGGGTGTTTTGAAGTGGTTTGGGCACATGGAGAGGATGAGTGAGGAAAGATTGACCAAGAGGATATATGTGTCGGAGGTGGAGGGAGGAAGGAGAAGAGGGAGACCAAATTGAAGGTGGAAAGATGGAGTGAAAAAGATTTTGTGTGATCGGGGCCTGAACATGCAGGAGGGTGAAAGGAGGGCAAGGAATAGAGTGAATTGGAGCGATGTGGTATACCGGGGTTGACGTGCTGTCAGTGGATTGAATCAAGGCATGTGAAGCGTCTGTGGTAAACCATGGAAAGCTGTGTAGGTATGTATATTTGCGTGTGTGGATGTATGTATATACATGTGTATGGGGGCGGGGGGTTGGGCCATTTGTTTCGTCTGTTTCCTTGCGCTACCTCGCAAACGCGGGAGACAGCGACAAAGTATAAAAAAAAATATATATATATATATATATATATATATATATATATATATATATATATATATATATATATATATATATATATATATATATATTGTGAAAAGTTCTTATCGAGGATTTAAAGCATTCGCACGAGTAGGAAGAGACGAAAGTGTTTTGTTCTCATTTAATGTCTGTTTGCATCAGGGGTGCGTGATGTCTCCATGGTTGTTTAATTTGTTTATGGATGGTGATGTTAGGGAGGTGAATGCAAGAGTTTTGGAGGGAGAGGCAAGTATGTAGTCTGTTGTCGATGAGAGGGCTTGGGAAGTGTGTCAGTTGTTGTTAGCTAATGGCCTTTATTTGTTCCCATCGCCACCTCGCCACACATGGAATAACAACCCCCTCCCCCCTCTTGTGTGCGAGGTAGCGCTAGGAAAAACACCAAAGACCCCATTTGTTCACACTCAGTCTATAGCTGTCAGGTAATAATGCACCGAAACCACAGCTCCCTTTCCACATCCAGGCCCCACACACTTCGCATGGTTTACCCCAGACGCTTCACATGCCCTGGTTCAATCCATTGACAGCACGTCGACCCCGGTATACCACATCTTTCCAATTCACTCTATTCCTTGCACGCCTTTCACCCTCCTGCATGTTTAGGCCTCGATAACTCAAAATCTTTTTCACTCCATCTTTCCACCTCCAATTTGGTCTCCCACTTCTCCTCGTTCCCTCCACCCCTGACACATATATCCTCTTGGTCAATCTTTCCCCACTCATTCTCTCCATGTGACCAAACGATTTCAAAACACCCTCTTCTGCTCTCTCAACCACACTCTTTTTATTTCCTCACATCTCTCTTACCCTTAGATTACTTACTCGATCAAACCACCTCACACCACATATTGTCATCAAACATCTCATTTCCAGCACATCCATCCTCCTGCGCACAACTCTATCCATAGCCCACGCCTCGCAACCATACAACATTGTTGGAACCACTATTCCTTCAAACATACCCATTTTTGCTTTCCGAGATAATGTTCTCGACTTCCATACATTCTTCAAGGCTCCCAGAATTTTCGCCCCCTCCCCCACCCTATGATTCACTTCCGCTTCCATGGTTCCATCCGCTGCCAGATCCACTCCCACATATCTAAAACACTTCACTTCCTCCAGCTTTTCTCCATTCAAACTTACCTCCCAATTCACTTCACCCTCAACCCTACTGTACCTAATAACCTTGCTCTTATTCACATTTACTCTTAACTTTCTTCTTTCACACACTTTACCAAACTCAGTCACCAGCTTCTGCAGTTTCTCACATGAATCAGCCACCAGCACTCTATCATCAGCGAACAACAACTGACTCACATCCCAAGCTCTCTCATCCACAACAGACTACATACTTGCTCCTCTTTCCAAAACTCTTGCATTCACCTCCCTAACAACCCCATCCATAAACAAATTAAACGATCATGGAGACATCACACACCCCTGCCGCAAACCTACATTCACTGAGAACCAATCACTTTCCTCTCTTCCTACACGTACACATGCCTTACATCCTTGATAAAAGCTTTTCACTGCTTCTAACAACTTGCCTCCCACACCATATATTCTTAATACCTTCCACAGAGCATTTCTATCAACTCTATCATATGCCTTCTCCAGATCCATAAATGCTACATACAAATCCATTTGTTTTTCTAAGTATTTCTCGCATACATTCTTCAAAGCAAACACCTGATCCACATATCCTCTACCGCTTCAGAAACCACACTGCTCTTCCCCAATCTGATGCTCTGTACATTCCTTCACCATCTCAATCAATACCCTCCCATATAATTTACCAGGAATACTCAACAAACTTATACCTCTGTAATTTGAGCACTCACTCTTATACCCTTTGCCTTTGTACAATGGCACTATGCAAGCATTCCGCCAATCTTCAGGCACCTCACCATGAGTCATACATGCATTAACAACCTTACCAACCAGTCAACAATACAGTCACCCCCTTTTTTAATAAATTCCACTGCAATACCATCCAAACCTGCTGTCTTGCCGGCTTTCATCTTCCGTAAAGCTTTTACTACCTCTTCTCTATTTACCAAATCATTTTCCCTAACCGTCTCACTTTGCACACCACCTCGACCAAAACACCCTATATCTGCCACTCTGTCATGAAACACATTCAACAAACCTTCAAAATACTCACTCCATCTCCTTCTCACATCACCGCTACTTGTTATCACCTCCCCATTGGCCCCATTCACTGAAGTTCCCATTTGCTCCCTAGTCTTACGCACTTTATTTACCTCCTTCCAAAACATCTTTTTATTCTCCCTGAAATTTAATGATACTCTCTCACCCCAACTCTCATTTGCCCTCTTTTTCACCTCTTGCACGTTTCTCTTGACCTCCTGCCTCTTTCTTTTATACCTCTCCCTCTCATTTGCATTTTTTCCCTGCAAAAATCGTCCAAATGCCTCTCTCTTCTCTTTCACTAATAATCTTAATCTTCATCCCTCCATTCACTACCTTTTCTAATCAACACACCTCCCAAGCTTCTCATGCCACAAGCATCTTTTGCGCAAGCCATCACTGCTTCCCTAAATATATATATATATATATATATATATATATATATATATATATATATATATATATATTTTTTTTTTTTTTTTTTTTTTTCATACTTTGTCGCTGTCTCCCGCGTTTGCGAGGTAGCGCAAGGAAACAGACGAAAGAAATGGCCCAACCCCCCCCCATACACATGTACATACGTCCACACACGCAAATATACATACCTACACAGCCTTCCATGGTTTACCCCAGACGCTTCACATGCCTTGATTCAATCCACTGACAGCACGTCAACCCCTGTATACCACATCGCTCCAATTCACTCTATTCCTTGCCCTCCTTTCACCCTCCTGCATGTTCAGGCCCCGATCACACAAAATCTTTTTCACTCCATCTTTCCACCTCCAATTTGGTCTCCCTCTTCTCCTCGTTCCCTCCACCTCCGACACATATATCCTCTTGGTCAATCTTTCCTCACTCATTCTCTCCATGTGCCCAAACCATTTCAAAACACCCTCTTCTGCTCTCTCAACCACGCTCTTTTTATTTCCACACATCTCTCTTACCCTTACGTTACTTACTCGATCAAACCACCTCACACCACACATTGTCCTCAAACATCTCATTTCCAGCACATCCATCCTCCTGCGCACATCTCTATCCATAGCCCACGCCTCGCAACCATACAACATTGTTGGAACCACTATTCCTTCAAACATACCCATTTTTGCTTTCCGAGATAATGTTCTCGACTTCCACACATTTTTCAAGGCTCCCAAAATTTTCGCCCCCTCCCCCACCCTATGATCCACTTCCGCTTCCATGGTTCCATCCGCTGACAGATCCACTCCCAGATATCTAAAACACTTCACTTCCTCCAGTTTTTCTCCATTCAAACTCACCTCCCAATTGACTTGACCCTCACCCCTACTGTACCTAATAACCTTGCTCTTATTCACATTTACTCTTAACTTTCTTCTTCCACACACTTTACCAAACTCAGTCACCAGCTTCTGCAGTTTCTCACATGAATCAGCCACCAGCGCTGTATCATCAGCGAACAACAACTGACTCACTTCCCAAGCTCTCTCATCCCCAACAGACTTCATACTTGCCCCTCTTTCCAGGACTCTTGCATTTACCTCCCTAACAACCCCATCCATAAACAAATTAAACAACCATGGAGACATCACACACCCCTGCCGCAAACCTACATTCACTGAGAACCAATCACTTTCCTCTCTTCCTACACGTACACATGCCTTACATCCTCGATAAATATATATATATATATATATATATATATATATATATATATATATATATATATATATATATATATATATTCTTAATCCCCTATCCCTGGGGATAGTGGATTAAGAATACTTCCCACGCATTCCTCACGTGTCGTAGAAGGCTACTAAAGGGGACGGGAGTAGGGGGCCAGAGACCCTCCCCTCCTTGTATTTTAACTTTCTAAAAGGGGAAACAGAAGAAGGAGTCACGCGAGGAGTGCTCATCCTCCTCGAAGGCTCAGATTGGGGTGTCTAAATGTGTGTGGATGTAACCAAGATGAGAAAAAAGGAGAGATAGATAGTACGTTTGAGGAAAGGAACCTGGATGTTTTGGCTCTGAGTGAAACGAAGGTAAAGGGTAAAGGGGAAGAGTGGTTTGGGAATGTCTTGGGAGTAAAGTCAGGGGTTAGTGAGAGGACAAGAGCAAGTGAAGGAGTAGCACTACTCCTGAAGCAGGAGTTGTGGGAGTATGTGATAGGGTGTAAGAAAGTAAATTCTAGATTCATATGGGTAAAACTGAAAGTTGATGGAGAGAGATGGGTGATTTTTGGTGAATATGCACCTGGGCATGAGAAGAAAGATCATGAGAGGCAAGTGTTTTGGGAGCAGCTGAATGAGTGTGTTAGCGGTTTTGATGCACAAGACCGGGTTATAGTGTTGGGTGATTTGAATAAAAAGGTGAGTAATGTGGCAGTTGAGGGAATAATTGGTGTACATGGAGTGTTCAGTGTTGTAAATGGAAATGGTGAAGAGCTTGTAGATTTATGTGCTGAAAAAGGACTGGTGATTGGGAATACCTGGTTTAAAAAGCGAGATATACATAAGTATACGTATGTAAGTAGGAGAGATGGCCAGAGAGCGCTATTGGATTACGTGTTAATTGAGAGACGCACAAAAGAGAGACTTTTGGATGTTAATGTGCTGAGAGGTGCAACTGGAGGGATGTCTCATCATTATCTTGTGGAAGCGAAGGTGAAGATTTGTGGGGGTTTTCAGAAAAGAAGAGAGAATATTGGGGTGAAGAGAGTGGTGAGAGTAATTGAACTTGGGAAGGAGACTTGTGTGAGGAAGTACCAGGAGAGACTTATTACAGAATGGAAAAAGGTGAGAACAAAGGAGGTAAGGGGAGTGGGGGAGGAATGGGATGTATTTAGGGAAGCAGTGATGGCTTGCGCAAAAGACTCTTGTGGCATGAGAAGCGTGGGAGGTGGGTTGATTAGAAAAGGTAGTGAGTGGTGGAATGAAGAAGTAAGATTATTAGTGAAAGAGAAGAGAGAGGCATTTAAACGACTTTTGCAGGTAAAAAATGCAAATGAGTGGGAGAGGTATAAAAGAAAGAGGCAGGAGGTCAAGAGAAAGGTGCAAGAGGTGAAAAAGAGGGCAAATGAGAGTTGCGGTGAGAGAGTATCATTAAAGAAGTGGGAGAAGTGGGAGACCAAATTGGAGGTGGAAAGATGGAGTGAAAAAGATTTTGAGTGATCGGGGCATGAACATGCAGGAGGGTGAAAGGCGTGCAAGGAATAGATTGAATTGGAACGATGTGGTATACCGGGGTCGACGTGCTGTCAATGGATTGAACCAGGGCATGTGAAGCGTTTGGGGTAAACCATGGAAAGTGTGTGGGGCATGAATGTGGAAAGGGAGCTGTTGTTTCGGTGCATTATTACATGGCAGCTAGAGATTGAGTGTGAACGAATGGGGCCTTTGGTGTCTTTTCCTAGCGCTACCTCGCACACATGAGGGGGCAGGGTAATGTTATTCCATGTGTGGCGAGGTGGCGATGGGAACAAATAAAGGCAGACAGTATGAATTATGTACATATGTATATATGTATATGTCTGTGTGTGTATATATATGTGTACCTTGAGATCTATAGGTATGTATATTTGCGTGTGTGGACGTGTTTGTATATACATGTGTATGTGGGCGGGTTGGGCCATTCTTTCGTCTGTTTCCTTGCGCTACCTCGCTAACGCGGGAGACAGCGACAAAGCAAAATAAAGAATAATAAAAATAATATATATATATATATATATATATATATATATATATATATATATATATATATATATATATATATATATATATATATATATATACATATATAATGAATACTTATGTATATTTGCAAGAATGATCTGCATATATAATCATATCAAGTGCAGTAGTTTTGTTAGATTAAACATAAATTATCATCAGGACACTTCTTACGCTAGCTCTACATACCTCAAGAGGATTAAGATGTGCTTGGAAACTTAAAATTTGGGATCAGTCTTTGATAAAAAGCTTTAATCCGTAAAGGCAGATGTTGCTGCAGGAAATGATTGTGTTTATTACGAACTGGTCAGAATGTGTAGCTGGAGAGGGAGGATATATGGCTGGTCAACATGATAGCATGTGCTGGTGTCGGGAGGGAGGACACAGCAGTAGTGAAGGGTAACAAGCTCATCTCAGTATGTTCATAAACCAGGGTTTAGTCACAATCACCATATAATGTTTATCCCCTGACATGCAGAAGAATGACTCAAATACAACGATATAATATTCTTTCTTTTTAACAATTGATGTCATACATATATGATGAATAAGTCCAGCATTTAGTTGTTTATAATCATCTGTATGTAGTGTATGACAAATGTCACTAGCATCACAGGAGAGAATGCTCAGGCAGTGTATTCGGTTTTTATTTTCTTACGGATTTTCTTTTTCACGTTGGAGGTTCCACTCAATGAATGAAGTCCATATCGAAGAATGGCCATTAGTAAAATATATAGAATATCATGAAAGAGAAAAAAGAGAGTCAAGGGAAAATATAAAGTTCTGATGGAAGTAAAAAAAAAACCTGTCTTTTACAATGTGTCACGTCGTAGTTATTGGAAAAGACGTGAGAGGGTAGAAAGTTCCAAAGCTTCGAGATGTATGGAAAGAAACAGTTATCAGAACAGCCCACCTTTGAGTTGCAGATGACCACACAGTAATCATGCAGCTTACCTAGTGTTGCGTGGTCTAGCTAGTGGCGTGGGCACACAAGTAGCCAGATCTCGAGAGCAAATACCAAAGTAATACCTATAAATGAGTGAAAGTGAACCAACCAACATTGTGGCATAGGGCACGCGGATTAAGTTTTGAATTTAGCCTGGAACTAACATGAGAACCACAATGCAAGTTTTCCCTCGTATGAGAAAGGTATGAGGAAAAACATTATGCATGCGTAAGTTGACTGTCAATGAATTTGAAAAAAAAATGGCTGAAAATTTTGCCATTTTCTATTTTCTGCAAACTTGTGATTACTCCACTTTAGATCCATATGTTTGTGCTGTTCATACCATTTAATACAATATGGTTTATGCCCTGCGATCTATTCCAGTAAATGATGGCCTGGATACACCCAGTATCTTCTAAGGAGTGAACTTCCAGGTTTCCTATCTGGCATTTAAGTAACTTTACTTTTAAGCATCTTGCATTTGTGCAGAATAATTTTTATAAATGAACTTCATTTATACATCCAGCAATAGTAATTCCAAGGGGTGGTCAGTATTTCACCAGATCTGTTATGCTATATAGGAATAAATGACAAGATTTAGATAAAGCATCACGCACGAATGTAAAGCGGCACATACAAAAAAAAATCCACCTACTCCTCTCTCCCCTCTCCCTCGATACCGAGGGCGTTCGTGCAAGCAACGAGGAATATGCAACAAGGGGGGATTAGATTATGAAAATCCGTTGGTAGAAAAACACTGCAAAGCAACCCCTCTGGCCCGAATACATCAAGATTACTGGCGAGGGATCTTCCTCAACCCGAAGTTTAGGACACGGAGTTGATGAAGCACTTTTTATATGTCCTGCTCTCAAGTATACTGAGAAGGAGCTTGTCGTGTTCTGATGCTAAGACACTGTGTTAGCGGGGGTTCTTTGCTTTGTTCTCACAATGAGGGAAATTGAGTCTTTTTGTACTGTGTTCCTAAGACTGCGGTAGTGAGAGATGTTTCTGTAGTCTGAGTTAAGACAATGTGATGGTTAAAAGAACCTTAATGTCTCATGGTACCCAGACGTATTAAGCAAAGAGAGGAACTCTTTCATGATGACACCGAACAGTTCTGGTGAGGGGGTCGGCATAGTGTTTGTGAAGGGTCAGCACAGTGATGATGAAGGGTTGTCAGTGTTGGTGAAGGATCAGCACAGTGTTGGTGAAGGGTCAGCACAGTGATGATGAAGGGTTGTCAGTGTTGGTGAAGGATCAGCACAGTGTTGGTGAAGGGTCAGCACAGTGATGATGAAGGGTTGTCAGTGTTGGTGAAGGATCAGCACAGTGTTGGTGAGGGGTCAGCACAGTGTTGGTGAAGGATCAGCACAGTGTTGGTGAAGGGTCAGCACAGTGTTGATGAGGGGTTGTCAGTGTTGGTGAAGGATCAGCACAGTGTTGGTGAAGGGTCAGCACAGTGTTGGTGAAAGGTCAACACAGTGTTGGTGAAGGGTTGTCAGAGTGTTGGTAAAGGGCTGCCACAATCTTGGTGAAGGTTCAGCACAGTGTTGGTGAAGGGCTGCCACAGTCTTGGTGAAGGGTCAACACAGTGTTAGTGAAGGGATGTCACAACGTTGGTGAAAGTCAGCTCGATGATGGTGAATGGTTGTCATAGTGTTGGTGTAGGGTCAGCACAGTGATGGTGAAGGGTTGTCACAGTGTTAGTGAAGGGTCAGCACAGTGATGGTGAAGGATTGTCACAGCGTTGGTGAAGGGTCAGCACAGTGATGGTGAAGGGTTGACACATTGCTGGTGAAGGACTGTCATAGTGTTGGTGAGGGGTCAGCAGAATGATGATGAAGGGTTGACACAGCGTAGGTGAAGAATTGTCACGGTGTTGGTGAAGGGTCAGAGCAGTGATGTTGAAGGATTGACAGTGTTGGTGAAGGGTCAGCAAAGTGATTGTTAAGGATTGACATATTGTTGGTGAAGCGTCAGCATAGTGTTCATGAGGGTGTGTCAGAGTGTTGGTGAAGGGCTAGCACAGTGATGACGAAGGGTTGACACATTGTAGGTGAAGGGTTATCACAGTGTTGGTGAGGGGTCAGCACAGTGAGGGTGAAGAGCTGACACAGTGCTGGTGAATGGTCGGCAAAGTGGATTGTGAAAGATTGACACAGTGCTGGTGAAGGGTTAGCACAGTGTCGGTGAAGGGTTGTCAGAGTGTTAGTGAAGGGTCAGCACAGTGATGATGAAGGGTTGACCCAGTGTAGGTGAAGTGCTGTCACAGTGATAGTGAAGGGTCAGCACAGTGATGATCAACGGTTGACATAGTGTAGGTGAATGGCTGTCACAGTGATGGTGAAGAGTCAGCACAGTGATGATGTAGGGTTGTCACAGTGTTGGTAAGGGGTCAGCACAGTGATGGTGAAGGGTTGACACAGTGTTGGTGAAGGGTCAGCACAGTGATGATGAATGGTTGTAACAGAATCGGTGAAGGGGCAGCACAGTGACGACAAAGAATTGTCACAGTGTTGGTGAACGGTCAGCACAGTGATGATGAAGGGTTGACATAGTAGAGTTGAACCAGCGTTGGCGAAGGGTCAGCTCAATGATGATGAAGCGTTGACACAGTGTTGGTGAAGAGTCAGCGCAATGATTGGGAAGGGTTGACAAAGTGTTGGTGAAGGGTTGTCACAGTGATGGTGAAGGGTCAGCACATTGATGATGACGAGTTGTCACTGTTGGTGAAGGGTCAGCACAGTGATGATGAAGAGTTATCACAGTGTTGGTGAAGGGTCAGCACAGTGATGATGAAAGGTTGACACAGTGTAGATGAAGGGTTTTCAAAGTGTTGATGAAGGGTAAGCACAGTGATGATGAAGGATTTTCACAATGCTGGTGAAGGGTTGTCACAGTGATGTTGAAGGGTTGAACATTGTTGGTGAAATACTGTCACAGCAATAGTGAAGGGTGAGCACAGTGATGATGAAGGGTTGTCACAGTGTTGGTAATGGGTCAGCACAGTGATAGTGAAGGGTTGAACAAGTGTTGGCAAAGGGTCAGCACAGTGTGGATGAAGGGTTGATACAGTATTGGTGAAGGGGCAGCACAGTGATGCTGGAGGGTTGACACAGTGTTGGTGAAGGGTTGTCACAGTGATGGTGAAGGGTGAGCACAGTGATGATAAAGGGTTGTCATCGTGTTGGTGAATGAAGGGTTGACACAGTGTTAGTGAAGGGTTGACACAGTGTAGGTGAAGGGTTGACACAGTGTAGGTGAAAGATTGTCACAGAGTTGTTGATGGGTCAGCACAGTGATGATGAAGGGTGGACACAGTGTATGTGAAGGGTTGTCAGAGTGTTTGTGAAGGGTCAACAAAGTGATGATGATGTGGTGACACAGTTTTGGTAAAGGGTCGGCGCAATGTTAGTGAAGGATCCACAAATATGGTGAAGGATTGGCACAGTGATGATGAAGGGCAACAAAGTGTTGACGAAGGTCATTGCGTTATTGTGTAGCAATGATGTCAAATAAAACATTGTGTTCTCACGTGGAAAGACTGGATGATGAGGGGTAACACACGCCCTTGAAAACTATTGTAGTTCCCTACAGGCAAGACAGTGATAATGGAAAGTTGTGGAAGATGACAGTATGGAGGACCTTGTTGGATGCTGAGGTGCAACAACATTGTGAGCTCCTCACAGTATGAACCATTGTGTCTCACACTTTCATCTTAATGTATAAGACACGGACATAAAGGCTCTCTGTGTCTCATCATAACTCTTTTCTTTTGAGACATTTGATAGATACAAATTAACGGCAGAGACAGATACAGTTTGTAATAAACGTAAATTAGATGATACAGCACTGGTGGCTGATTCGAGTGAGAAACTGCAGAAATTGGTGACTGAGGTTAGAAAACTGTGTGAGAGGAGAAAATTGAGAGTAAATGTAAATAAGAGAAAGATTATTAGGTTCATCAGGGTTGAGGGACAAATTACTTGCGAAGTAAGCTTCAGTGGAGAAAAATTGGAGGAGGTTAAGTGTTTTAGGTATTTGGGAATGGACTAAGCAACAAATGGAAGCATGAAAGTGGAAATGAGTCGCAGGGTGGGGGAGGGAGCGAGGATTCTGGGAGCGATGAAGAATGTGTGGAAAGAGAGAACCCTACCTCGGAGAGCAAAAATGGGTATGTTTGAAGGAATAGTAGCTCCAACAATGATATATAGTTGCGAGGCATGGGCTATAGATAGGGTTGTACGGAGGAAGGTGGATGTGTTGGAAATGAGGTGTTTGAGGACAATATGTGGTGTGAGGGGGTTTCATCGGGTAAGTAATGAAAGAGTAAGAGAGACGTGTGGAAATAAAAAGTGTGGCTGAGAGAGCAAAAGAGGGTGTGTTGAAATGGTTTGGACATATGGAGGGAATGAGTGAGGAAAGGTTGACAAAGAAGATATATGTGTCAGAGATGGAGGGAACAAGGAGAAGCGGGGGACCAATTTGAAGGTAGGAAGATGAAGTGAGAAATATTTAGAGCGGTCGGGGCCTGAACATACAGGAGAATGAGAGACATGCAAGAAATAGAATGAATTGGAATGATGTGGTATACCAGGGTCGATATGAGGTGAATGGACTGAACCAGGGCATGTGAAACGTCTAGGTAAACCATGGAAAGGTATGTGGTGCCTGGATGTGGATAGGGAGCTGTGGGATAGGGGAGAAAGAATACTTCCCACGCATTCCTCACGTGTCGTACAAGGCGACTAAAGGGGACAGAAGCGGGGAGGCTACAAACCTTCCAATCCTTATATTTGAACTTTCTAAAAGTGGAAACAGAAGAAGGAATTACGCGGAGAGTGCTCAGTTATTTCGAAGGCTCAGATTGGGGTATCTAAATGTGTACAGATGTAACCAAGAGGAGAAAAAAGGAGAGATAGGTAGTATGTTTGAGGAAAGAACCTGGACGTTTTGGCTCTGAGTGAATCGAAGCTCAAGAGTAAAGGGGAAGAGTGGTTTGGGAATGGTTTGGGAGTAAAGTCAGGGGTTGGTGAGAGGACAAGAGCAAGGGAAGGAGTAGCACTACTCCTGAAACAGGAGTGGTGGGAGTATGTGATAGAGGGTAAGAGCGTAAACTCTAGATTGATATAGATAAAACTGAAAGTGGATGGAGAGAGATGGGCGATTATTGGTGCATATGCACCTGGGCATAAGAAAGATCATGAGAGGCAAGTCTTTTTGGAGCAACTGACTGAATATGTTAGCAGTTTTGATGCACGATACCGGGTTATAGTGATGGGTGATTTGAATGCAAAGGTGAGTAATGTGGCAGTTGAGGGAATAATTGGTGTACATGGGGTGTTCAGTGTTGTAAACGGAAATGGTGAAGAGCTTGTAGATTTATGTACCGAAAAAGGACTGGTGATTGGGAATACATGATTTAAAAAGAGAGATATACATAAGTATACGCATATAAGCAAGAGAGATGGCCAGAGAGCGTTATTGGATTGCGTGTTAATTAATAGGCGCACGAAAGAGAGACTTTTCGATGTTAATGTGCTGAGAGGTGCAACTGGAGGGATGACTGATCATTATCTTATGGAGGCGAAGGTCAAGGTTTGTAGAGGTTTTCAGAAAAGAAGAGAGAATGTTGGGGTGAAGAGAGTGGTGAGAGTAAGTGAGCTTGGGAAGGAAACTTGTGTGAGGAAGTACCAAGAGAGACTGAGTAGAGAATGGAAAAAGATGAGAACCAAGGACGTTAGGGGAGTGGGGAGTAATGGGATGTATTCAGGGAAGAAGTAATGGCTTGCGCAAAAGATGCTTGTGGCATGAGAAGCGTGGGAGGTGGGCAGATTAGAAAGGGTAGTGATTGGTGGAATGAAGAAGTAAAATTATTAGTGAAAGAAAAGAGAGAGGCATTTGGACGATTTTTGCAAGGAAATAATGCAAATGACTGGGAGAAGTATAGAAAAAAGAGACAGGGGGTTAAAAGAATCGTACAAGAGGTGAAAAAGAGGGCAAATGAGAGTTGGGGTTAGAGAGTATCATCAAATTCAAGGGAGAATAAAGATATGTTTTGGAAGGAGGTAAATAAAGTGCGTCAGACAAGGGAACAAATGGGAACATCAGTGGAAGGGGGCTAATGGGGAGGTGATAACAAGTAGTGGTGATGTGAGAAGGAGATGGAGTGAGTATTTTGAAGGTTTGTTGAATGTGTTTGATGATAGATTGGCAGATATAGGGTGTTTTGGTCGAGGTGGTGTGCAGAGTGAGTGGGTTAGGGAGAATGATTTGGTAAATAGAGAAGAGGTAGTAAGATCTTTGCGGAAGATAGCCGGTAAGGCAGCGGGGTTGCATGGTATTGCAATGAAAGCTGTTACAAAAGGGGTTGACTGTATTGTTGACTGGTTGGTAAGGCTATTTAATGTATGCATAACTCATGGTAAGGTGCCGGAGGATTTGTGGAATGCTTGCACAGTGCCAATGTACAAAGGCAAAGGGGATAAAAGTGAGTGCTCAAATAACAGAGGTATAAGTTTGTTGAGTATTCCTGGGAAATTATATGGGAGGGTATTGATTGAGAGGGGGAAGAGCAGTGTGGTTTCGGAAGTGGTAGAGGATGTGTGCATCAGGTGTTTGCTTTGAAGAATGTATGTGAGAAATACTTAAAAAAGCAAATGGATTTGAATATCGCTTTTATGGATCTGGAGAAGGCATATGATAAAGTTGATAGAGATGCTCTTTGGAAGGTATTAAGAATATTTGGTGTGGGAGGCAAGTTCTTAGAAGATGTGAAAAGTTTTTATCGAGGATGTAAGGCATGGTACGAGTAGGAAGAGAGGAAAGTGATTAGTTCTCATTGAATGTTGGTTTATGGCAGGTGTGTGTGATGTCTCCGTGGTTGTTTAGTTTGTTTATGGATGGGGTTGTTAAGTAGGTGAATGCAAGAATTTTGGTAAGAGTGGCAAGTATGCAGTCTGTTGTGGATGAGAGAGCTTCGGAAGTGAGCCAGTTGTTATTCGTTGATGATACATCGCTGGTGGCTGATTTGGGGGAGAAACTGCAGAAACTGGTGAATGAGTTTGGTAAAGTGTGTGACAGAAGAAACCTGAGAGTAAATGTGAATAAGAGCAAGGTTATGAGGTACAGCAGTGTTGAGAGACAAGTCAATTTGGAAGTAAGTTTGATTGGAGAAAAACTTGAGGATGTGAAGTGGATTTTGCAGCAGATGGAACCATGGAAGAGGAAGCGATTCATAGGATGGGGGAGGGGCGAAAGTTCTGGGAGCGTTGAAAAATGTATGGAAGTCGACAGCCTTATCTTGCAAAGCAAAAATGTGTATGTTTGAAGGCATAGTGGTTTCAACAATGTTATATGGTTGCGAGGCGTGGGCTATAGATAAAGTTGTGCGGAGAAGGGTGGATATGCGGGAAATGAGATGTTTTACGACAATATGTGGTGAGAGGTAGTTTGATCGAGTAAGTAATGAAAGGGTAAGAGAGATGTGTGGTAATAAAAAGAGTGTGGTTGGGAGAGCAGAAGGGGGTGTTTTGAAATGGTTTGGTTAAATGGAGAGAATGATGAGGAAAGATTGACAAGGAGGATAAATGAGTCAGAGATGAAGGGAACGAGAAGTGGGAGACCAAATTAGAGGTGGAAAGATGGAGTGAAAAAGATTCTGAGTGATCGTGGCTTGAACTGCAGGAGGGTGAAAGGCGTGGAAGGAATAGAGTGAATGGGAACGATGTGGTATACTGGGGTCGATGTGCTGTCAATGGATTGAACCAGAGAATGAAAGTGTCTCGGGTAACCACTATTCCTTCAAACATACCAATTTTTGCTTTCCGAGATAATGTTCTCGCCCCCTCCCCCACCCTATGATTTACTACAGCTTCCATGGTTCCATCCGCTGCCAGATCCACTATCCATTATCTATAACACTTCACTTCCTCCAGTTTTTCTCCATTCAAACTTACCTCCCAATTGACTTGACCCTCAACCTATTGCACCTAATAACCTTGCTCTTAGTCACATTTACTCTCAACTTTCTTCTTTCACAAACTTTACCAAAATTAGTCACCAGCTTCTGCAGTTTCTCACATGAATCAGCCACCAGCGCTATATCATCAGCGAACAACAACTGACTCACTTCCCAAGCTCTCTCATCCACAACAGAATGCATACTTGCCCCTCTTTCCAAAACTCTTGCATTCACCTCCCTAACAACCCCATCCATAAACAAATTAAACAACCATCGAGACATCACACACCTCTACCTCAAACCTACATTCACTGAGAACCAATCACTTTCCTCTCTTCCTACACGTACACATGCCTTACATCCTCGATATAAACTTTTCACTGGTTCTAACAAATTGCCTCCCACACCATATATTCTTAATACCTTCCACAGAGCATCTCTATCAACTCTAGAGCCTCAAAGCCTTCTCCAGATCCATAAATGTTACATACAAATGTATTTGCTTTTCTAAGTTTTCTCACATACATTCTTCAACGCAAACACGTGATCCACACATCCTCTACCACATCTGAAACCACACTGCTCTCCCCAATCTGATGCTCTGTACATTCCTTCACCCTCTCAATCAATACCCTCCCATATAATTCACCAGGAATACCCAACAAACTTATACCTCTGTAATTTGAACACTCACTCTTATCCCCTTTGCCTTTGTACAATGGCACTATGCAAGCATTCCGCCAATCCTCAGGCACCTCACCATGAATCATACATACATTAAATAACCTTACCAACCAGTGAACAACACAGTGAACCCCTTTTTTTTATAAATTCCACTGCAATACCATCCTAACCTGCTGCCTTGCCGGCTCTCATCTTCCGCAAAGCTTTTAGTACCTCTTCTCTGTTTACCAAATCATTTTCCCTAACCCCTCTCACTTTCCACACCACCTCGACCAAAACACCCTATATCTGCCAATCTAACATCAAACACATTCAACAAAACCTCAAAATACTCACTCCACCGCCTTCTCACATCACCACTACTTGTTATTACCTCCCCATTAGCCCCCTTCACTGAAGTTCCCATTTCTTCCCTTGTCTTACGCACTTTATTTACCTCCTTCCATAACATATTTGTATTCTCCGTAAAATTTAATGATACTCTCTCACCCCAACTGTCATTTGCCCTCTTTTTCACCTCTTGCAACTTTTCTTGACCTCCTGCCTCATTCTTTTATATATCTCCCACTCATTTGCATTATTTCACTGCAAAAATAGTCCAAATACCTCTCTCTTCTCTTTCAGTAATAATCTTACTTCTTCATCCCACCACTCACTAACCCTTTCTAATCTGCCCACCTCCCACGCTTCTCATGCCACAAGCATCTTTTGCGCAAGCCATCACTGCTTCTCTAAATGCATCCCATTACTTTCTAACACTCTAAAACACATACTCCCACAACTCCTGTTTCAAGAGTAGAGGTAGTTCTTCCTTTTCTCTTGTCCTTTAACGAACCCCTGACTTTACTGAAAATACATTTCTAAACCACTCTTACCATTTACCCTTGAGCTTCGTTTAACTCACAGCCAAAACTTCTAGGTTCCTTTCCTCAAAAATACTGCTTATCTCTCAATTTTTCTCATCTTGGTTACATCCACACAAATTTACACACCCTAATCTTAGCCTTTGAGGAGGATAAGCACACTTCACATGACTCCTTCTTCTGTTTCCCTTTTTAGAAATTTGAAATACAAGGACGGGAGGGTTTCTAGCTCTTCGCTCCCCTTATCTTTAGTCACCTTCTACGACATGAGGGGAATGCTTGGGAAGTATTCTTTCTACCCTACCTCCTATATATATACATACAGACATACATATATATATATATATATATATATATATATATATATATATATATATATATATATATATATATATATATATATATATATATATATATATATATGGTAAATTATATGGGAGGGTATTGATTGAGAGGGTGAAGGCATGTACAGAGCATCAGATTGGGGAAGAGCAGTGTGGTTTCAGAAGTGGTAGAGGATGTGTGGATCAGGTGTTTGCTTTGAAGAATGTATGTGAGAAATACTTAGAAAAGCAAATGGATTTGTATGTAGCATTTATGCATCTGGAGAAGGCATATGATAGAGTTGATAGAGATGCTCTGTGGAAGGTTTTAAGAATATATGGTGTGGGAGGAAAGTTGTTAGAAGTAGTGAAAAGTTTTTATCGAGGATGTAAGGCATGTGTACGTGTAGGAAGAGAGGAAAGTGATTGGTTCTCAGTGAATGTAGGTTTGCGGCAGGGGTGTGTGATGTCTCCATGGTTGTTTAATTTGTTTATGGATGGGGTTGTTAGGGAGATAAATGTAAGAGTTTTGGAAAGAGGGGCAAGTATGAAGTCTGTTGGGGATGAGAGAGCTTGGGAAGTGAGTCAGTTGTTGTTCGCTGATGATACAGCGCTGGTGGCTGATTCATGTGAGAAACTGCAGAAG
>NC_092227.1:35129723-35174723 GCF_036320965.1 Panulirus ornatus | reverse complement strand
ACCTTTCTCTTGACCTCCTGTCTCTTTCTTTTATACATCTCCCACTCAATTGCATTTTTTCCCTGCAAAAATTGTCGAAATGCCTCTCTCTTCTCTTTCACTAATACTCTTACTTCTTCACCCCACCACTCACTACCCTTTCTAATCAACCCATCTCCCACTCTTCTCATGCCACAAGCATCTTTTGCGCAATCCATCACTGATTCCCTAAATATATCCCAGTTAAGAGTAAATGTGAATAAGAGCAAGGTTATTAGGTACTGTAGGTTTGAGGGTCAAGTCAATTGGGAGGTGAGTTTGAATGGAGAAAAACTGGAGGAAGTGAAGTGTTTTAGATATCTGGGAGTGGATCTAGCAGCGGATGGAACCATGGAAGCGGAAGTGGATCATAGGGTGGGGGAGGGGGCGAAAATTCTGTGAGCCTTGAAGAATGTGTGGAAGTCGAGAACATTATCTCGGAAAGCAAAAATGGGTATGTTTGAAGGAATAGTGGTTCCAACAATGTTGTATGGTTGCGAGGCGTGGGCTATGGATAGAGTTGTGCGCAGGAGGATGGATGTGCTGGAAATGAGATGTTTGAGGACAATGTGTGGTGTGAGGTGGTTTGATCGAGTAAGTAACATAAGGGTAAGAGAGATGCGTGGAAATAAAAAGAGCATGGTTGAGAGAGCAGAAGAGGGTGTTTCGAAATGATTTGGGCACATGGAGAGAATGAGTGAGGAAAGAATGACCTAGAGGATATATGTGTCGGAGGTGGAGGGAACGAGGAGAAGAGGGAGACCAAATTGGAGGTGGAAAGATGGAGTGAAAAAGATTTTGTGTGATCGGGGCCTGAACATGCAGGAGGGTGAAAGGAGGGCAAGGAATAGAGTGAATTGGAGCGATGTGGTATACCGGGGTTGACGTGCTGTCAGTGGATTGAATCGGGGCATGTGAAACGTCTGGGGAAACCATGGAAAGCTGTGTAGGTATGTATATTTGCTTGTGTGGACGTATGTATATACATGTGTATGGTGGTGGGTTAGGCCATTTCTTTCGTCTGTTTCCTTGCGCTTCCTCGCAAACGCGGGAGACAGCGACAAAGTATGATAAAAAATATATTATATATATATTTCAAAACACTTCAAAACACCCTCTTCTGCTCTCTCAACCACGCTCTTTTTATTTCCACACATCTCTCTTACCCTTACGTTACTCACTCGATCAAACCACCTCACACCACACATTGTCCTCAAACATCTCATTTCCAGCACATCCATCCTCCTGCGCACAACTCTATCCATAGCTCACGCCTCGCAACCATACAACATTGTTGGAACCACTATTCCTTCAAACATACCCATTTTTGCTTTCCGAGATAATGTTCTCGACTTCCACACATTCTTCAAGGCCCCCAGAATTTTCGCCCCCTCCCCCACCCTATGATCCACTTCCGCTTCCATGGTTCCATCCGCTGCTAGATCCACTCCCAGATATCTAATACACTTCACTTCCTCCAGTTTTTCTCCATTCAAACTCACCTCCCAATTGACTTGACCCTCAACCCTACTGTACCTAATATATATATATATATATATATATATATATATATATATATATATATATATATATATATATATATATATATATATATATATGTTATTTTTTTTCTTATTATTTTGCTTTGTCGCTGTCTCCCGCGTTTGCGAGGTAGAGCAAGGAAACAGACGAAAGCAAAGGCCTAACCCACCACCATACACATGTATATACTTAAACGTTCCCACATGCAAATATACATACCCATACATCTCAATGTACACATATATATACACACACAGACATTAAATTTTAGGGAGAATAAAAAGATATTATCGATGTATATCAACTGAGTCTTATATCCTCTCATGTGTCTCCCCTGATGGTGTGATTATTACACGAAAGTGCACTTGTTAACTTTTCGTGTTTCATTTTCCCCGTGGACTCATAGGAATATCTTAATCACGCGCAAAATTGTGATCCTCTCCAATATATTTCTTTTTTTTTTTTTATACTTTGTAGCTGTCTTCCGCGTTTGCGAGGTAGCGCAAGGAAACAGACGAAAGAAATGGCCCAACCCACCCCCATACACATGTATATACATACGTCCACACACGCAAATATACATACCTACACAGCTTTCCATGGTTTACCCCAGACGCTTCACATGCCTTGATTCAATCCACTGACAGCACGTCAACCCCGGTATACCACATCACTCCAATTCACTCTATTCCTTGTCCTCCTTTCACCCTCCTGCATGTTCAGGCCCCGATCACACAAAATCATTTTCACTCCATCTTTCCAACTCCAATTTGGTCTCCCTCTTCTCCTCGTTCCCTCCACCTCCGACACATATATCCTCTTGGTCAATCTTTCCTCACTCATTCTCTCCATGTGCCCAAACCACTTCAAAACACCCTCTTCTGCTCTCTCAACCACGCTTTTTTTATTTCCACACATCTCTCTTACCCTTACGTTACTCACTCGATCAAACCACCTCACACCACACATTGTCCTCAAACATCTCATTTCCAGCACATCCATCCTCCTGCGCACAACTCTATCCATAGCCCACGCCTCGCAACCATACAACATTGTTGGAACCACTATTCCTTCAAACATACCCATTTTTGCTTTCCGAGATAATGTTCTCGACTTCCACACATTCTTCAAGGCCCCCAGAATTTTCGCCCCCTCCCCCACCCTATGATCCACTTCCGCTTCCATGGTTCCATCCGCTGCCAGATCCACTCCCAGATATCTAAAACACTTCACTTCCTCCAGTTTTTCTCCATTCAAACTCACCTCCCAATTTACTTGACCCTCAACCCTACTGTACCTAATAACCTTGCTCTTATTCACATTTACTCTTAACTTTCTTCTTCCACACACTTTACCAAACTCAGTCACCAGCTTCTGCAGTTTCTCACATGAATCAGCCACCAGCGCTGTATCATCAGCGAACAACAACTGACTCACTTTCCAAGCTCTCTCATTCCCAACAGACTTCATACTTGCCCCTCTTTCCAAAACTCTTGCATTCACCTCCCTAACAACCCCATCCATAAACAAATTAAACAACCATGGAGACATCACACACCCCTGCCGCAAACCTACATTCACTGAGAACCAATCACTTTCATCTCTTCCTACACGTACACATGCCTTACATCCTCGATAAAAACTTTTCACTACTTCTAACAACTTTCCTCCCACACCAAATATTCTTAATACCTTCCACAGAGCATCTCTATCAACTCTATCATATGCCTTCTCCAGATCCATAAATGCTACATACAAATCCATTTGCTTACTAAGTATTTCTCACATACATTCTTCAAAGCAAACACCTGATCCACACATCCTCTACCACTTCTGAAACCACACTGCTCTTCCCCAATCTGATGCTCTGTACATGCCTTCACCCTCTCAATCAATACCCTCCCATATAATTTACCAGGAATACTCAACAAACTTATACCTCTGTAATTTGAGCACTCACTCTTATCCCCTTTGCCTTTGTACAATGGCACTATGCACGCATTCCGCCAAACCTCAGGCACCTCACCATGAGTCATACATACATTAAATAACCTTACCAACCAGTCAACAATACAGTCACCCCCTTTTTTAATAAATTCCACTGCAATACCATCCAAACCTGCTGCCTTGCCGGCTTTCATCTTCCGCAAAGCTTTCACTACCTCTTCTCTGTTTACCAAATCATTTTCCCTAACCCTCTCACTTTGCACACCACCTCGACCAAAACACCCTATATCTGCCACTCTATCATCAAACACATTCAACAAACCTTCAAAATACTCACTCCATCTCCTTCTCACATCACCACTACTTGTTATCACCTCCCCATTTGCGCCCTTCACTGAAGTTCCCATTTGCTCCCTTGTCTTACGCACTTTATTTACCTCCTTCCAGAACATCTTTTTATTCTCCCTAAAATTTAATGATACTCTCTCACCCCAACTCTCATTTGCCCTTTTTTTCACCTCTTGCACCTTTCTCTTGACCTCCTGTCTCTTTCTTTTATACATCTCCCACTCAATTGCATTTTTTCCCTGCAAAAATCGTCCAAATGCCTCTCTCTTCTCTTTCACTTTTTTTTTTGGCTTTGTCGCTGTCTCCCGCGTTTGCGAGGTAGCGCAAGGAAACAGACGAAAGAAATGGCTCAACCCACCCCCATACACATGTATATACACACTTCCACACACGCAAATATACATACCTACACAGCTTTCCATGGTTTACCCCAGACGCTTCACATGCCTTGATTCAATCCACTGACAGCACGTCAACCCCGGTATACCACATCGCTCCAATTCACTCTATTCCTTGCCCTCCTTTCACCCTCCTGCATGTTCAGGCCACGATCACACAAAATCTTTTTCACTCCATCTTTCCACCTCCAATTTGGTCTCCCTCTTCTCCTCGTTCCCTCCACCTCCGACACATATATTCTCTTGGTCAATCTTTCCTCACTCTTTCTCTCCATGTGCCCGAACCATTTCAAAACACCATCTTCTGCTCTCTCAACCACGCTCTTTTTATTTCCACACATCTCTCTTACCCTTACGTTACTTATTCGATCAAACCACCTCACACCACACATTGTCCTCAAACATCTCATTTCCAGCACATCCATCCTCCTGCGCACAACTCTATCCATAGCCCACGCCTCGCAACCATACAACATTGTTGGAACCACTATTCCTTAAAAAATAACCATTTTTTGCTTTCCGAGATAATGTTCTCGACTTCCACACATTCTTCAAGGCTCCCAGAATTTTCGCTCCCTCCCCCATCCTATGATCCACTTCCGCTTCCATGGTTCCGTCCGCTGCCAAATCCACTCCCAGATATCTAAAACACTTCACTTCCTCCAGTTTTTCTCCATTCAAACTCACCTCCCAATTGACTTGACCCTCAACCCTACTGTACCTAATAACCTTGCTCTTATTCACATTTACTCTTAACTTTCTTCTTCCACACACTTTACCAAACTCAGTCACCAGCTTCTGCAGTTTCTCACATGAATCAGCCACCAGCGCATTATCATCAGCGAACAACAACTGACTCACTTCCCAAGCTCTCTCATCCCCAACAGACTTCATACTTGCCCCTCTTTCCAAAACTCTTGCATTCAACTCCCTAACAACCCCATCCATAAACAAATTAAACAACCATGGAGACATCACACACCCCTGCCGAAAACCTACATTATCTGAGAACCAATCACTTTCCTCTCTTCCTACACGTACACATGCCTTACATCCTCGATAAAAACTTTTCACTGCTTCTAACAACCTGCCTCCCACACCATATATTCTTAATACCTTCCACAGAGCATCTCTATCAACTCTATCATATGCCTTCTCCAGATCCATTAATGCTACATACAAATCCATTTGCTTTTCTAAGTATTTCTCACATACATTCTTCAAAGCAAACACCTGATCCACACATCTTCTACCACTTCTGAAACCACACTGCTCTTCCCCAATCTGATGCTCTGTAAATGCCTTCACCCTCTCAATCAATACCCTCCCGTATAATTTACCAGGAATACTCAAGAAACTTATACATCTGTAATTTGAGCGCTCACTCTTGTCCCCTTTGCCTTTGTACAATGGCACTATGCACGCATTCCGCCAATCCTCAGGCACCTCACCATGAGTCATACATACATTAAATAACCTTACCAACCAGTCAACAATACAGTCACCCCCTTTTTTAATAAATTCCACTGCAATACCATCCAAACCTGCTGCCTTGCCGGCTTTCATCTTCCGCAAAGCTTTTACTACCTCTTCTCTGTTTACCAAATCATTTTCCCTAACCCTCTCACTTTGCACACCACCTCGACCAAAACACCCTATATCTGCCACTCTATCATCAAACACATTCAACAAACCTTCAAAATACTCACTCCATTTCCTTCTCACATCACCACTACTTGTTATCACCTACCCATTAGCGCCCTTCACTGAACTTCCCATTTGCTCCCTTGTCTTACGCATTTTATTTACCTCCTTCCAGAACATCTTTTTATTCTTACTAAAATTTAATGATACTCTCTCACCCCAACTCTCAATTGCCCTCTTTTTCACCTCTTTCACCTTTCTCTTGACCTCCTGCCTCTTTCTTTTATACCTCTCCCACTTATTTGATTTTTTTCCTGCAAAAATGGTTCAAATGCCTCTCTCTTCTCTTTCACTAATATTCTTACTTCTTCATCCCACCACTCACTCCCTTTTCTAATCAACCCACCTCCAACGCTTCTCATGCCACAAGCATCTTTTGCGGAAGCCATCACTGCTTCCCTAAATACATTCCATGCCTCCCCCACTCTCCTTACCTCCTTTGCTCTCACCTTTTTCCATTCTGTACTCAGTCTCTCCTGGTACTTCCTGACACAAGTCTCCTTCCCAAGCTCACTTACTCTCACCACTCTCTTCCCCCCAACATTCTCTCTTCTTTTCTGAAAACCCCTACAAATCTTCACCTTCGCCTCCACAAGATAATGATCAGACATCCCTCCAATTGCACCTCTCAGCACATTAACATCCAAAAGTCTCTCTTTCGCGCGCCTGTCAATTAACACGTAATCCAGTAACGCTCTCTGGCCATCTCTCCTACGTAAATACGTATAATTATGTATATCTCGCTTTTTAAATCAGGAATTCCCAATCACCAGTCCTTTTTCAGCACATAAATCTACAAGCTCTTCACCATTTCCATTTACAACACTGAACACCCCATGTATACCAAATATTCCCTCAACTGCCACATTACTCACCTTTGCATTCAAATCACCCATCATTATAACCCGGTCTTGTGCATCAAAACCACTAACACACTCATTCAGCTGCTCCCAAAACACTTGCCTCTCATGATCTTTCTTCTCATGCCCAGGTGCATATGCACCAATAATCACCCATCTCTCTCCATCAACTTTCAGTTTTACCCATATTAATCGTGAATTTACTTTCTTACATTCTATCACATACTCCCACAACTCCTGTTTCAGGAGTACTGGTACTCCTTCCCTTACTCTTGTCCTCTCACTAACCCCCGACTTTACTCCCAAGACATTCCCAAACTACTCTTCCCCTTTATATATACATATATATATATATATATATATATATATATATATATATATAGGGGATTAAGAATACTTCCCACGCATTCCCCACGTGTCGTAGAAGGCGACCAAAGAGGACGGGAGCGGGGGGCCAGAAACCCTCCCTCCCTGTATTTTAACTTTCTAGAAGGGGAAACAGAAGAAGGAGTCTCGCGAGGAGTGCTCCTCCTCTTCAAAGTCTCAGATTGGGGTGTCTAAATGTGTGTGGGTGTAACCAAGATGAGAAAAAAGGAGAGATAGGTAGTATGTTTGAGGAAAGGAACCTGAATGTTTTGGCCCGTAGTGAAACGAAGCTAAAGGGTAAAGGGGAAGAGTGGTTTGGGAATGTCTTGGGAGTAAAGTCAGGGGTTAGTGATAGGACAAGAGCAAGGGAAGGAGTAGCACTACCCTTGAATCAGGAGTTGTGGGAGTATGTGATAGAGTGTAAGAAAGTAAATTCTAGATTGATATGGGCGAAACTAAAAGGTGATGGAGAGAGATGGTGATTATTGGTGCATATGCACCTGGGCATGAGAAGAAAGATCATGAGAGGCAAGTGTTTTGGGAGCAGCTGAATGAGTGTGTTAGTGGTTTTGATGCACGAGACCGGGTTATAGTGATGGGTGATTTGAATGCAAAGGTGAGTAATGTGGCAGTTGAGGGAATAATTGGTATACATGGAGTGTTCAGTGTTATAAATGGAAATGGTGAAGAACTTGTAGATTTATGTGCTGAAAAAGGACTGGTGATTGGGAATACCTGGTTTAAAAAATAGAGATATACATAAGTATACGTATTTACGTAGGAGAGATGGCCAGAGATCGTTATTGGATTACGAGTTAATTGATAGACGCACGAAAGAGAGACTTTTGGATGTTAATGTGCTGGGAGGTGCAACTGGAGGGATGTCTGATCATTATCTTGTGGAAGCGAGGGTGATGATTTGTGGGGGTTTTCAGAAAAGAAGAGAGAATGTTGGGGTGAAGAGAGTGGTGAGAGTAAGTGAGCTTGGGAAGGAGACTTGTGTGAGGAAGTACCAGGAGAGACTGAGTGCAGAATGGAAAAAGGTGGGAGCAAAGGAGGTAAAGGGAGTGGGGGAGGAATGGGATTTATTTAGGGAAGCTGTGATGGCTTGCGCAAAAGATGCTTGTGGCATGAGAAGCGTGGGAGGTGGGTTGATTAGAAAAGGGAGTTAGTGGTGGGATGAAGAAGTAAGAATATTAGTGAAAGAGAAGAGAGAGGCATTTGGACGATTTTTGCAGGGAAAAAATGCAAATAAGTGGGAGAGGTATAAAAGAAAGAGGCAGGAGGTCAAGAGAAAGGTGCAAGAGTTGAAAAAGAGGGCAAATGATAGTTGGGGTGAGAGAGTATCATTAAATTTCAGGGGAATGAAAAGATGTTTTGGAAGGAGGTAAATAAAGTGCGTAAGACAAGGGAGGAAATGGGAACTTCAGTGAAGGGCGCTAATGGGAGGTGATAACAAGTAGTGGTGATGCTAGAAGGAGATGGAGTGAGTATTTTGAAGGTTTGTTGAATGTGTTTGATGATAGAGTGGCAGATATGGGGTGTCTTGGTCGAGGTGGTGTGCAAAGTGAGAGGGTTAGGGAAAATGATTTGGTAAATAGAGAAGAAGTAGTAAAAGCTTTACTGAAGATGAAAGCCGGCAGAGCAGCAGGTTTAGATGGCATTGCAGTGGAATTTATTAAAAAAGGGGGTGACTGTATTGTTGACTGGTTGGTAAGGTTATTTAATGTATGTATGATTCATGGTGAGGTGCCTGAGGATTGGCGGAATGCTTGCATAGTGCCATTGTACAAAGGCAAAGGGGATAAGAGTGAGTGCTCAAATTACAGAGGTATAAGTTTGTTGAGTATTCCTGGTAAATTATATGGGAGGGTATTGATTGAGAGGGTGAAGGCATGTACAGAGCATCAGATTGGGGAAGAGCAGTGTGGTTTCAGAAGTGGTAGAGGATGTGTTGATCAGGTGATTGCTTTGAAGAGTATATGCGAGAAATACTTAGAAAAACAAATGGATTTGTATGTAGCATTTATGGATCTGGAGAAGGCATATGATAGAGTTGATAGAGATGCTCTGTGGAAGGTATTAAGAATATATGGTGTAGGAGGCAATTTGTTAGAGGCAGTGAAAAGTTTTTATCGAGGATGTAAGGCATGTGTACGTGTAGGAAGAGAGGAAAGTGATTGGTTCTCAGTGAATGTAGGTTTGCGGCAGGGGTGTGTGATGTCTCCATGGTTGTTTAGTTTGTTTATGGATGGGGTTGTTAGGGAGGTGAATGCAAGAGATTTGGAAAGAGGGGCAAATATGCAGTCTGTTGTGGATGAGAGAGCTTGGGAAGTGAGTCAGTTGTTGTTCACTGATGATAGAGCGCTGGTGGGTGATTCATGTAAGAAACTGCAGAAGCTGGTGACTGAGTTTGGTAAAGTGTGTGAAAGAAGAAAGTTAACAGTAAATGTGAATAAGAGCAAGTTTATTCGGTACAGAAGGGTTGAGGGTCAAGTTAATTGGGAGGTAAGTTTGAATGGAGAAAAGCTGGAGGAAGTGAAGTGTTTTAGATACCTGGGAGTGGATCTGGCAGCGGATGGAACCATGAAAGCGGAAGTGAATCATAGGTTGGGGGAGGGGGCGAAAATTCTGGGAGCCGTGAAGAATGTTTGGAATTCGAGAACATTATCTCAAAAAAAAAAATGTGTATGTTTGAAGGAATAGTGGTTCCAACAATGTTGTATGGTTGCGAGGCGTGGGTTATGGATAGAGTTGTGCGCAGGACGGATGGATGTGCTGTAAATGAGATGTTTGAGGACAATATGTGGTGTGAGGTGGTTTGATCGAGTAAGTAATGTAAATGTGAGAGAGATGTGTGGAAATAAAAAGATTGTGGTTGAGAGAGCAGAAGAGGGTGTTTTGAAATGGTTTGGTCACATGGAGAGAATGAGTGGGGAAAGATTGACCAAGAGGATATATGTGTCAGAGGTGGAGGGAACGAGGTGGGAGACCAAATTGGAGGTGGAAAGATGGAGTGAAAAAGATTTTGATTGAGCGGGGCCTGAACATGCATGAGGGTGAAAGGCGTGCAAGGAACAGAGTGAATTGTAACGATGTGGTATACCGGGGTCGACGTGCCGTCAATGGATTGAAGCAAGGCATGTGAAGCGTCTGGGGTAAACCTTGCAAAGTGTTAGGGGCTGGATGTGGAAAGGGAGCTGTGGTTTCGGTGCATTATTACATGACAGCTAGAGACTGAGTGTGAACGAATGGGGCCTTTGTGGTTTTTCATAGCGCTACCTCGCACACATGAGGGGGGAGGTCGTTGTTATTCCATGTGTGGCGAGGTGGCGATGGGAACAAATAAAGGTAGACAGTATGAATTATGTACATGTGTATATATGTATATGTCTGTGTGTGTATATATATGTGTACATTGAGATGTATAGGTATCTATATTGTGCGTGTGTGGACATGTATGCATATACATGTGTATGTGGGCTGGTTGGGCCATTCTTTCGTCTGTTTCCTTGCGCTACCTCGCTAACGCGGGAGACAGCGACAAAGCAAAATATAAATAAATAAAAATATATATATATCTTTATTTTTCTCTCATTCATACTATTCGCCATTTCCCGCATTAGCGAGGTAGCGTTAAGAACAGAGGACCGGGCCTTTGAGGGAATATCCTCACTTGGCCCCCTTCTCATTTCTTTCTTTTGAAAAAAAAAAAAATGAGAGGGGAGGATTTCCAGCCTCCTGTTCCCTTCCCTTTTTGTCGCCTTCTACGACACGCAGGGAATACGTGGGAAGTATTCTTTCTCCCCTTTCCCCAGGGAGGATATATATATATATATATATATATATTTATATATATATATATATATATATATATATATATATATATATATATATATATATATATATCATACAAAGCTCCAATTGCCAGGATCGAACCTGGGACCCCTTGTGCAAGAGGCAGGCATGCTAACCGCTAGGCTAAGGGACTGTAAAATAGGAAACAACTATTCGAAATACTAAGTACTCGAATACCCTTCGTCTCACAATGGTGAGCAACGGGGTCTATCGGTTGTTTCCGAACAGAACACATAGCCAGCTGATAGCGTTTTACTTTATTCGTATTCATATAACTCCGCGTTGTACAGTCAGGTTCGGTAAAACGCTACATACAAATCCATTTGCTTTTCTAAATATTTCTCACATACATTTTTTCAAAGCAAACACCTGATCCACACATGCTCTACCACTTCTGAAACCACACTGCTCTTCCCCATTCTGATTCTCTGTACATGCCTTCACCCTCTCAGTCATATGATTTCCCTGGAATACTCAATAAACTTATACTTCTGTAATTTGAGCACTAACTTTTATCCCCCTTGCCTTTGTACTATGGCACTATGCATGCATAATGCCAATCCTGAGGCATCTCACCATGTGTCATACATACATAAAATTATCTTACCAACCATTCAACAATGCACTCAACCCATTATTTGAAAACTTCCATTGCAATACCATTTATATACATATTCATATACATACATACATATATATATATATATATATATATATATATATATATATATATATATATATATATATATATATATATATATATATATATATATATATATATATATGTATATATAGATATATATATATGTATATATAAATATATATATATATATATCGAGGATGTAGGGCATATATACGTGTAGGAAGAGAGGAAAGTGATTGGTTCTCAGTGAATGTAGGTTTGCGGCAGGGGTGTGTGATGTCTCCATGGTTGTTTAATTTGTTTATGGATGGGGTTGTTAGGGAGGTAAATGCAAGAGTTTTGGAAAGAAGGGCAAGTATGAAGTCTGTTGGGGATGAGAGAGCTTGGGAAGTGAGTCAGTTGTTGTTTGCTGATGATACAGCGCTGGTGGCTGATTCATGTGAGAAACTGCAGAAGCTGGTGACTGAGTTTGGTAGAGTGTGTGGAAGAAGAAAGTTAAGAGTAAATGTGAATAAGAGCAAGGTTATTAGGTACAGTAGGGTTGAGGGTCAAGTCAATTGGGAGGTGAGTTTGAATGGAGAAAAACTGGAGGAAGTGAAGTGTTTTAGATATCTGGGAGTGGATCTGGCAGCGGATGGAACCATGGAAGCGGAAGTGGATCATAGGGTGGGGGAGGGGGCGAAAATTCTGGGGGCCTTGAAGAATGTGTGGAAGTCGAGAACATTATCTCGGAAAGCAAAAATGGGTATGTTTGAAGGAATAGTGGTTCCAACAATGTTGTATGGTTGCGAGGCGTGGGCTATGGATAGAGTTGTGCGCAGGAGGATGGATGTGCTGGAAATGAGATGTTTGAGGACAATGTGTGGTGTGAGGTGGTTTGATCGAGTGAGTAACGTAAGGGTAAGAGAGATGTGTGGAAATAAAAAGAGCGTGGTTGAGAGAGCAGAAGAGGGTGTTTTGAAGTGGTTTGGGCACATGGAGAGAATGAGTGAGGAAAGATTGACCAAGAGGATATATGTGTCGGAGGTGGAGGGAAGAAGGAGAAGAGGGAGACCAATTTGGAGGTGGAAAGATGGAGTGAAAAAGATTTTGTGTGATCGGAGCCTGAACATGCAGGAGGGTGAAAGGAGGGCAAGGAATAGAGTGAATTGGAGCGATGTGGTATACCGGGGTTGACGTGCTGTCAGTGGATTGAATCAAGGCATGTGAAGCGTCTGGGGTAAACCATGGAAAGCTGTGTAGGTATGTATATTTGCGTGTGTGGACGTATGTATATGCATGTGTATGGGGGGGGGGGTTGGGCCATTTCTTTCGTCTGTTTCCTTACGCTACCTCGCAAACGCGGGAGACAGCGACAAAGTATAAAAAAAAAAATATATATCTTATATTCATTTAATTATTTTGCTTTGTCGCTGTCTCCCGCGTCAGCGAGGTAGCGCAAGGAAACAGAAGAAAGAATGGCCCAACCAACCCACATACACATATATATACATACACGTCCACACACGCAAATATACATACCTATACATCTCAATGTACACATATATATATACACACACACAGACACATACATATATACACATGCACACAATTCACACTGTCTGCCTTTATTCATTCCTATCGCCACCTCGCCACACATGGAATCACATCCCCTTCCCCCCTCATCTGTTCGAGGTAGCGCTAGGAAAAGACAACAAAGGCCCCATTCGTTCATACTCAGTCTCTAGCTGTCATGCAGTAATGCCCGAAACCACAGCTCCCTTTCCACATCCAGGCAACACACAACTTTCCATGGTTTACCCCAAACGCTTCACATTCCCTGATTCAATCCAATGACAGCACGTCAACCACGGTATACCACATAGATCCAATTCACTCTATTCCTTGCCCGCCTTTCTCCCTCCTGCATGTTCAGGCCCCGATCACTGAAATTCTTTTTCAGTCCATCTTTCCACCTCCAATTTGGTCTCCCACATCTCCTCCTTCCCTTCAAATCCGACACATATATCCTCTTCGTCAATCTTTCCTCACTCATTCTCTCCACGTGCCCAAAGCATTTCAAAACACCCTCTTTTGCTCTCTCAAACACGCTCTTCTCATTTCCACACATCTCTCTTACCCTTACATTACCTACTCGATCAAACCACTTCACACCCCATATTATCCTCAAACATCTCATTTCCAGCACATCCACCCTCCTGCACAAAACTCTATCTATAGCCCACGCCTCGCAACCATACAACATTGTTGGAACCACTATTCCTTCAAACATACCCATTTTTGCTTTCGGAGATAATGTTCTCGACTTCCACACATTCTTCAAGTCTACCAGGATTTTCGCCCCCTCCCCCGCCCTATAATTCACTTCCGCTTCCATGGTTCCATCCCCTGCCAGATCCAATCCCAGATATTCAAAACAATTTACTCCCTAGAGTTTTTCTCCACTCAAACTTACCTCCCAATTGACTTGACCCTGAACCCTACTGTACCTAATAACCTTGCTCTTATTCACATTTACTCTTCACTTTCTTCTTTCACACACTTTACCAACTCAGTCACCAGCTTCTGCAGTTTCTCACACGAATCAGCCATCAGCACTGTATCATCAGCGAACAACAACTGACTCACTTCCCAAGCTCTCCCATCCCCAACAGACTTCATATTTGCCCCTCTTTCCATAACTCTTGTATTCACCTCCATAACAACCCCATCCATAAACAAATTAAACAACCATGGAGACATCACACACCACTGCCGCAAACCTACATTCACTGAGCACCAATCACTTTCCTCTCTTCCTACACGTACACATGCCTTACATCCTCGATAAAAACTTTTGATAGCTTCTAACAACTTGCCTTCCACACCATATATATCTTTAGTATCTTCCACAGAGCATCTCTATCAACTCTATCATAAGCCTTCTCCAGATCCATAAATGCTACATACAAATCCATTTGCTTTTCTAAGTATTTTTCACATACATTCTTCAAAGCAAACACCTGATCCACACATCCTCTACCACTTCTGAAACTGCACTGCTCTTCCCCAATCTGATGCTCTATACATGCCTTCACCCTCTAAATTAATACCCTCCCATATAGTTTACCAGGAATACTCAACAAACCTATACCTTTGTAATTTGAGCACTCACTCTTATCCCCTTTGCCTTTGTACAATGGCACTATGCAAGCATTCCGCCAATCCTCAGGCACCTCACCATGAATCAAACATACATTACATAACCTTACCAAACAGTCAACAACACAGTCAATCCCTATTTTGATAAATTCCACAACAATACCATCCAAACCTGCTGCCTTGACGGCTCTCATCTTCCGCAAAGCTTTTACTACCTCTTCTCTGTTTACCAAATCATTTTCCCTAACCCTCTCACTTTGCATACCACCTCGACCAAAACACCCTATATCTGCCACTCTATCATCAAATACATTCAACAAACCTTCAAAATATTCACTCAATCTCCTTCTCACATCACCATTACTTGATATCATCTCTCCATTAGCCCCCGTCACTGAAGTTCCCATTTGTTCCCTTGTCTTACGCACTTTATTTACCTCCTTCCAGAATATCTTTTTATTCTCCCAAAAATTTAATGATACTCTCTCATCCCAACTCTCATTTGCCTTCTTTTTCATCTCTGGCACCTTTCTCTTGACCTCCTGTCTCTTTCTTTTATACATCTCCCACTCATTTGCATTTTTTCCCAGCAAAAATCGTCCAAATGCCTCCCTCTTCTCTTTCACTAATAATCTTACTTCCTCATCCCACCACTCACTACCCTTTCTAATCAACCCATCTCCCACGCTTCTCATGCCACAAGCATGTTTTGCGCAAGCCATCACTGCTTCCCCAAATATGTCCCTTTGTCGCTGTCTCCCGCGTTAACGAGGTAGCGCAAGAAAACAGACGAAAGAATGGCCCAACCCACCCACATACACGTGTATATACATTCACGTTCACACACACAAAATACATACATATACATCTCAACGTATATATATATATAAATGCACACAAAAACATATACATACATACACAAAAACATAATTCGAAATTTCTGCCTTTATTTATATATATATATATATATATATATATATATATATATATATATATATATATATATATATATATATATATATATATATATATATATATATATATATATATATATATATATATATATATATGTATAAATGCAAGAGTTTTGGAAAGAGGGGCAAGTATGAAGTCTGTTGGGGATGAGAGAGCTTGGGAAGTGAGTCAGTTGTTGTTCGCTGATGATACAGCGCTGGTGGCTGATTCATGTGAGAAACTGCAGAAGCTGGTGACTGAGTTTGGTAAAGTGTGTGGAAGAATAAAGTTAAGAGTAAATGTGAATAAGAGCAAGGTTATTAGGTACAGTAGGGTTGAGGGTCAAGTCAATTGGGAGGTGAGTTTGAATGGAGAAAAACTGGAGGAAGTGAAGTATTTTAGATATCTGGGAGTGGATCTGGCAGCGGATGGAACCATGGAAGCGGAAGTGGATCATAGGGTGGGGGAGGGGGCGAAAATTCTGGGGGCCTTGAAGAATGTGTGGAAGTCGAGAACATTATCTCGGAAAGCAAAAATGGGTATGTTTGAAGGAATAGTGGTTCCAACAATGTTGTATGGTTGCGTGGCGTGGGCTATGGATAGAGTTGTGCGCAGGAGGATGGATGTGCTGGAAATGAGATGTTTGAGGACAATGTGTGGTGTGAGGTGGTTTGATCGAGTGAGTAACGTAAGGGTAAGAGAGATGTGTGGAAATAAAAAGGGCGTGGTTGAGAGAGCAGAAGAGGGTGTTTTGAAGTGGTTTGGGCACATGGAGAGAATTATTGAGGAAAGATTGACAAAGAGGATATATGTGTCGGAGGTGGAGGGAACGAGAAGAAGAGGGAGACCAAATTGGAGGTGGAAAGATGGAGTGAAAAAGATTTTGTGTGATCGGGGCCTGAACATGCAGGAGGGTGAAAGGAGGGCAAGGAATAGAGTGAATTGGAGCGATGTGGTATACCGGGGTTGACGTGCTGTCAGTGGATTGAATCAAGGCATGTGAAGCGTCTGGGGTAAACCATGGAAAGCTGTGTAGGTATGTATATTTGCGTGTGTGGACGTATGTATATACATGTGTATGGGGGGGGGTTGGTCCATTTCTTTCGTCTGTTTACTTGCGCTACCTCGCAAACGCGGGAGACAGCGACAAAGTATAATAATGATAATAATAATAATATATATATATATATATATATATATATATATATATATATATATATATATATATATATATCTATATATGGATGGATGTGCTGGAAATGAGATGCTTGGAGACAATGTGTGGTGTGAGGTGGTTTGATCGAGCAAGTAACGTAAGGGTAAGAGAGATGTGTGGAAATAAAAAGAGCGTGCTTGAGAGAGCAGAAGAGGGTGTTTTGAAATGGTTTGGGCACATGGAGAGAATGAGTGAGGAAATATTGACCAAGAGGATATATGTGTCGGAGGTGGAGGGAACGAGGAGAAGTGGGAGAACAAATTGGAGGTGGAAAGATGGAGTGAAAAAGATTTTGTGTGATCGGGGCCTGAACATGCAGTAGGGTGAAAGGAGGGCAAGGAATAGAGTGAATTGGATCGATGAGGTATACCGGGGTTGACGTGCTGTCAGTGGATTGAATCAGGGCATGTGAAGCGTCTGGGGTAAACCATGGAAAGCTGTGTAGGTATGTATATTTGCGTGTGTGGACGTATGTATATACATGTGTATGAGGGTGGGTTGGGCCATTTCTTTCGTCTGTCTCCCGCGTTTGCGAGGTAGCGCAAGGAAACAGACGAAAGAAATGGCCCAACCCCCCCCATACACATGTATATACATACGTCCACACACGCAAATATACATACCTACACAGCTTTCCTTGGTTTACCCCAGACGCTTCACATGCCTTGATTCAATCCACTGACAGCACGTCAACCCCGGTATACCACATCGCTCCAATTCACTCTATTCCTTGCCCTCCTTTCACCCTCCTGCATGTTCAGGCCCCGATCACACATAATCTTTTTCACTCCATCTTTCCACCTCCAATTTGGTCTCCCTCTTCTCCTTGTTCCCTCCACCTCCGACACATATTTCCTCTTGGTCAATCTTTCCTCACTCATCCTCTCCATGTGCCCAAACCATTTCAAAACACCCTCTTCTGCTCTCTCAAGCACGCTCTTTTTATTTCCATATATATATATATATATATATATATATATATATATATATATATATATATATATATATATATATATATATATATATATATATATACATATATATATATATATATATATATATATATATATATATATATATATATATATATATATATATATATATATATATATATATATATATATATATATATATATATATATATATATATATATATATATTATATATATATATATATATATATTCATCATTCTTTTTTTTCATTTTGCTTTTTCGCTGTCTCCCACGTTAGCGAGGTAGCGCAAGGAAACAGACGAAAGAATGTCCCAACCCACCCACATACACGTGTATATACATACACGTCCACACATGGAAATATACATACCTATACATCTCAACGTATACACATATATACGCACAGATATATACATACATACATACACATGTACATAATTCATACTTTTTGCTTTATTCATTCTCGTGGCCACCCCTACACACATGAAATAACAATACCCCCCCTCCTCATGTCCAAGAGGTAGCGCTAGGAAGACGCCAAGGGCCCCATTCGTTCACACTCAGTCTCTAGCTGTCATTTAATAATGCAAAGAAACCACAGCTTCCTTTCAACATCCAGGTCCCACGGAACTTTCCATGGTTTACCCAGACGCTTCACATGCCCGGGTTCAATCCATTGACAGTAAGTCGACCCCAGTATACCGCATCGTTCCAATTCACTCTATTCCTTGCACGCCTTTCACCCTCCTGCATGTTCAGGCGCCGATCTCTCAAAATCTTCTTCACTCCATCTTTCCAAATCCAATTTGGTCACCCACTTCTCATTCCCTCCACCTCAGACACATATATCCTCTTTGTCAATCTTTCCTCACTCATTCTCTCCATGTGGCCAAACCATTTCAAAACCACACTCTTTTTATTACCACACATCTCTCTTACCCTATTATTACTTAATGAAACCACCGCATATCACATATAGTCCTCAAACATATCATTTCCAGCATATCCACCCTCCTCCGCACAACTCTATCCATATCCCACAAATCGCAACCATATAACATTGTTGGAACCACTATTTCTTCCAACGTACCCATTTTTGCTTTCCGAGATAATGGTTTCGACTTCCACACATTCTTCAAGGCTCCCAGAATTATCGCCCCCTTCCCCACCCTATGATTCACTTCCGCTTCCATGGTTCCATCTGCTGCCAAATCCACTCCCAGATGTCTAAAACACTTAACTTCCTCCAGTTTTTCTCTATTCTAACTTACCTCCCAATTGACATGACCCTCAACCCTACTGTACGTAATAACCTTGCTCTTCTTCACATTTACTCTCAACCTTCTTCCTTCACAAACTTTACCAAACTCACTCACCAGCTTCTGCAGTTTCTCACATGAATCAGCCACCAGCGCTGTATCATTAGCGAACAACAACTGACTCACTTCCCAAGCTCTCTTATCCACAACGGACTGCATACTTGACCCTCCTTCCAAAACTCTTACATTCACATCCCTAACAACCCCATCCATAAACAAATTAAATGACCATGGAGACATCACACGCCCCCGTCGCAAACCTACATTAACATAGAACCAATCACTTTCCTCTCTTCCTACACTCACACATGCCTTACATCCTCGATAAATACTTTTGACTGCCTCTAACAACTTGCCACCCACACCATATATTCTTAATACCTTGCACAGAGCATCTTTATCAACTCTATCATATGCCTTCTCCAGATCCATAAATGCTACATACAAATCCATTTGCTTTTCTAAGTATTTCTCACATACATTCTTCAAAGCAAACACCTGATCCACACATCCTCTACCACTTCTGAAACCACACTGGTCTTCCCCAATCTGATGCTCTGTACATGCCTTCACCCTCTCAATCAATTCCCTCCCATATAATTTACCAGGAATACTCAACAAACTTATTCCTATGTAATTTGAGCACTCACCTTTGTCCCCTTTGCCATTGTACAATGGCACTATGCAAGCATTCCGCCAATCCTTAGGCACCTCACCGTAAATCATTCATACATTAGATAACCCTACCAATCAGTCAACAATACAGTCACCCCTTTTTTAATAAATTCCACTGCAATGCCATTAAAACCCGTTACCTTACAGGCTTTCATCTTCCACAAAGCTTTTACTACCTCTTCTCTGTTTAGCAAATCATCCTTCCTAACCCTCTCACTTTGCACACCACCTCGACCAAAACACCTTATATCTGCCACTCTATCATCAGACACATTCAACAAACCTTCAAAATACTCACTCCATCTCCTTCTCACATCATCACTACTTGGTATCACCTCCCCATTAGCCCCCTTCACTGAAGTTCCCATTTCTTCCCTTGTCTTCCGAGCTGCCATCTTTTTAATCTCCGTGAAATTTAATGATACTCTCTCACCCCAACTCTCATTTGCCTTCTTTTTCACCCCCTTCCACCTTTCTTTTGACCTCCTGCCTCTTTCTTTTGTACATATCCCCCTCACCGACATTATTTCCCTGCAAAAGTCGTCCAAATACCTCTCTCTTCTCTTTCACTAATATTCTTACTTCATCCCACCACTCACTACCCTCTCTAATCTGCCCACCTCCAACGATTCTCATGCCAATAGCAGCTTTTGCGCAAGCCATCGCTGCTTCCCTAAATGCATCCCATTCCTCCCACACTCCCCTTACCTCCTTTGTTCTCACCTTTTTCCATTCTGTACTCAGTCTCTCCTAGTACTTCCTCACACAAGTCTTCTTCCCAAGCTCACTTACTCTCACCACTCTCTTCACCCCAACATTCTCTCTTCTTTTCTGGAAACCCATGCAAATTTTCACCTTCCCCTCCACAAGATAATGATCAGACATCCATCCAGTTGCACTTCTCAGCACATTAACATCCAAAAGTCTCTCTCTTCCGCGCACCTATCAATTAACACGTAGTCCAGTAACGCTCTCTGGTCATCTCTCCTACTTACATACGTATACTTTTGTATATCTCTCTTTTCAAACCAAGTATTCCCAATTACCAGTCCTTTTTCAGCACATAAATCTACAAGCTCTTCACCTTTTCCATTTACAACACTGAACACCCATGTATACCAATTATTCCCTCAACTGCCACATTACCCACCTTTGCATTCAAATCACCTATCATTATAACCCGGTTTCGTGCATCAAAACCACTAACACACTCATTCAGCTGCTCCCAAAACACTTGCCTCTCATGATCTTTCTTCTCATGCCCAGGTGCATATGCATCAATAATCATCCATCTCTCTCCATCAACTTTCAGTTTTACTAATATCAATCTAGAGTTTACTGTTACTCCTGTTTCAGGAGTAGTGCTACTCCTTCCCTTGCTCTTGTCCTCTCAAAAACCCGTGAATTTCCTCCAAGACATTCCCAAACCACTCTTCCTCTTTACCCTTGAGCTTCGTTTCACTCAGAGCCAGACCATCCAGGTTCCTTTCCTCAAACATACTACCCATCTCTCCTTTTTTCTCATCTTGGTTACATCTTCACACATTTAGACACCCCAATCTGAGATTTCGAGGAGGATGAGCACTCCCCGCGTGAATCCTTCTTCTGTTTCCCCTTGTAGAAAATTAAAATACATGGAGGAAAGGGTTTCTAGCCCCCCACTCCCGTCCCCTTTAGTCGCATTCTACGACACGTGAGGAGTGCGTGGGAAGTGATCTTTCTCTCTTATCCCCAGGGATAATATATATATATATATATATATATATATATATATATATATATATATATATATATATATATATATATATATTTATATATATATATATATATATATATATATATATATATATATATATATATATATATATATATATATATATATATATATATATATATATTATCCCTGGGGATAGGGGAGAAAGAATACTTTCCACGTATTCCCTGCGTGTCGTAGAAGGCGACTAAAAGGGAAGGGAGCGGGGGGCTGGAAATCCTCCCCTCTCGTTTTTTTTTTTTTTTTCCAAAAGAAGGAACAGAGAAGAGGGCCAGGTGAGGATATTTCCTCAAAGGCCCAGTCCTCTGTTCTTAACGCTACCTCGCTGTCACGGGAAATGGCGGATAGTATGAAAAAAAAAAAAAAAAAAAATATATATATATATATATATATATACATATATATATATATATTTATATATATATAGTTGCGTTACTGGAGTGATAGTTTTCATACATGGTTCTCTGACAAGAAAATAGTAAAATTGGAAAAGAATGTAGCTTAGACATTGAAGCTTATTCTTTCATTGAGATGTGAACAAAGGGAGCATTTTTCTCAAAGTGATAGAGATGGAAAGCAAAAAGGTGTTTTTCATGAATGTACTGGAAAAGTTGAGGTCCAGATAAACTTTTGGTCTGTCAAGGCTTTATTATGGCGGATGACCAACTACCTACCTTCATGTATACAAGATATGGTTGTACTTTGTGTAATGAAGACAATTGAGAAACATCATAAGCCAATATTCCGATAAGAGAAGTGGACCAGGCAGTATGATACAGTGGTTAAATTGATGAAAACTACTATTGACGGAATGTTGAGGGAATAATTGGTGTACAATGGGTGTTCAGTGTTGTAAATGGAAATGGTGAAGAGCTTGTAGTTTTATTTGCTGAAAAAGACTGATGATTAGGAATACGTGGTTTGAAAAGAGAGATATACAGAAGTATACGTATGTAAGTAGGAGAGATGGCCAGAGAGCGTTGTTGGGTTACGTGTAAATTGATATGCGCGCGAAATAGAGACTTTTGGATGTTAGTGTGCTGAGACTTGCAACTGGAGGAATGTCTGATCATTATCTTGTCGAGGCGAAGGTGAAGAATTGTAGAGTTTTTCAGAAAATAAGGGAGAATGTTGGGGATATAAGAGTCGTAAGAGTAAGTGAGCTTGGGAAGGACACTTTTCTGAGGAATTACCAGGAGAGACTAAGTACAGAATGGAAAAAGGTGAGAACAAAGGAGGTAAGGGGAGTGGGGGAGGAATGGGATGTACCTATGGAAGCAGTGATGTCTTATGCAAAAGATGCTTCTGTCTTGAGAAGCGTGTGAGGAGGGCAGATTAGAAAGGGTAGTGAGCGGTCGGATGAAGAAGTAAGATTACTCGTAAAAGAGAAGAGAGAGGCATTTCGACGATTTTTGCAGGGAAATGTTACAATTGACTAGGAGATATATAAAAGGAAAAGGCAGGAGGTCAAGAGAAAGATGCAAGAGGTGAAAAAGAGGGCAAATGAAAGTTGGGGTGAGAGAGTATCATTAAATTTTAGGGAGAATAAAAAAAAATTTTGGAAGGAGGCAAATAAAGTGCGAAAGACAAGGGAACAAATGGGAACATCATTGAAGAGGGGTTATGGGGAGGTAAGAACAAGTAGTGGTGATGTGAGAAGATGGAGTGAGTATTTTGAAGGTTTGTTGAATGTGTTTGATAATAGAGTGGCAGATATAGGGTGTTTTGGTCGAGGTGGTGTGCAAAGTGAGAGGGTTAGGGAGAATGATTTGGTAAACAGAGAAAAGGTAGTAAAAGCTTTGCGGATGGTGAGAGCCGGCAAGGCAGCGGGCTTGGATGGTATTGCAGTTGAATTTATCAAAAAAGGGGTGACTGTATTGTTGACTGGTTGGTAAGGTTATTCATTGTATATATGACTCATGGTGAGGTGCCTGATGATTGGCGGATTTCTTGCATAGTGCCATTGTACAAAGGCAAAGGTGATAAATGTGAGTGCTCAAATTTCAGAGGTATAAGTTTGTTGAGCATTCCTGGGAAATTATATGTGAGGGTATTGATTAAGAGGGTGAAGGCATGTAGAGAGCATCAGATTGCGGAAGGGCAGTGTGGTTTCAAAAATGGTGGAGGAAAAGTGGATCAGGCGTTTGGTCTGAAAAATGTACGTGAGAAATACTTAGAAAAGCTAATGGATTTGTATGTAGCATTTATGGATCTTGAGAAGGCGTATGATGGAGTTGATAGAGATGCCCTGTGGAAGGTATTAAGAATATATTGGTGTGGGAGGCAAATTGTTAGAAGCAGTGAAAAGTTTTTATCGAGGATGTAAGACATGTGTACGAATAGGAATAGAGGAAAGTGATTGGTTGTCAGTGAATGTTGGTTTACGACAGGGGTGCTTGATGTCTCCATGGTTGATTAATTTGTTTATGGATGGGGTTATTAGGGAGGTGAATGCAAGAGTTTTGGAAAGCTGGGCAAGTATGCTGTCTGTTGTGGATGAGAAAGCTTGGGAAGTGAGTCAGTTGTTGTTCGCTGATGATACAGCGCTGGTAGCTGATTCGGGTGAGAAACTTCAGAAGCTGGTAACTGAGTTTTGTAAAGTGTATGAAAGAAAAAAGCTGAGCGTAAATGTGAATAAGAGCAAGGTTATTAGGTACAGTAGGGTTGAATGAGAGTTGATTAGGCGGTAAGTTTCAATGGAGAAAAAATGGTGGAAGTGAGGTGGATGGATCAATAGAAGGGGAAGTGAATCATAAGATGGGGGAGAGGGCGAAAGATCTGGTAGCATTGAGAAATGTGTGGAAGTCGAGAACGTTATCTTGGAAAGCAAAAATGGGTATTTTTGATAGAATAGTGCTTTCAACAATGTTACATGGTTGCGAGGCGTGGGCTATAGATAGAGTTGTGCGGAGGAGGGTGGATGTGCTGGAAATGAGATGTTTGAGGACAATATGTGGTGTGAGGTGGTTTGATCGAGTAAGTAATGAAAGGAAAAAAAAAAATGTTTGGTAATAAAAAGAGTGTGGTAGAGAGAGCAAAATTGGGTGTTTTGAAATGGTTTGGTCACATGGAGTGAATGAGTGATGAAAGATTAACAAAGAGGATATATGTGTCGGAGATGGAGGGAACGAGGAGAAGTGGGAGACCAAATTGGAGGTGGAAGGATGGATAGAAAAAGGTTTTGTGTGATCAGGGCCTGAACATGTAGGAGGGTGAAAGGCGTACAAGAATAGAGTGAATTGGAACGATGTGGTATACCGGGGTCGACGTGCTGTCAATGGATTGAACCAGCGCATGTGAAGAGTCTAGGGTAAACCATGGGAAGTTTTGTGCGGCCTGGATGTGGAAAGGGAGCTGTGGTTTCGGTGCATTATATATGACAGCTAGAAACTGAGTATGAACGAATGTGGCCTTTGTTGTCTTTTCCTATCGCTGCTCGCGCACATGTGGAGAGATGGGGTTATCATTTAATTTGAGGCGGGGTGGCGACGGGAATGAGTTAGGGCAGACAGTATGAATTATGTACTTATTTATATATGTAAATATCTGTGTGTCTATATTTATGTATACTTTCAAATGTAGAGGTATATATGTGTTTGTGCGGACGTGTACGTATATACATGTGTATCTGGGTGTGTTGGGTCATTCTTTCGCCTGTTTACTTGCGCCACTTCGTTAACGTGGGAGACAGCGAGAACGTATAATAAACAAATAAATTAATAAATAAGTATATATATATATATATATATATATATTTATATATATATATATATATATATATATATATATATATATATATATATATATATATATATATATATATATATATATATATATATATATATATATATATATATATATATATATATATATATACATGTGTATCCATCCACCCGCTCCCCCCCCCCTTTTAGTCGCCTTCTACGACACGCAGGGAATGCGTGGGAAGTATTCTTTCTCCCCTATCCCCAGGGATAATATATATATATATATATATATATATATATATATATATATATATATATATATATATATATATATATATATATATATATATATATACATAAAGTTCTCCCTTTTAATGATAATTTTACTTTGCTTCCCATGTTGCTTAAATCCTTTAATGTAAATGTTGCCTTTAGCAACAATAACACTATAAAGAATATCTTAATCAGGAATTCACCAGAAAATTCTCTTGGTTGCATCTATAAAGTTCCTTGTGGAAACTGTGATAAATTTTATGTTGGTCAGACTGGTAAGGATCTTTCTGTTAGACTTAAGCAACGTAAATATAGTATAAGAACGGGACAAGAATCAAATGCCTTGTTTAATCATGTTAAAAACTATGATCATTGTATTGACTGGATTAACGCCATCTCAGTTGTTAACTCTAACTCTATTACCAAGAGAAATATCATTGAATCTTCTATTATCAAATACACAAAGAATTATAATCTTAATATTAGTGATGCTCAGTACAAATTAGATAACTTTATTGTTGATAAGATTTGTAAGATGATAAGTTTATGAACGCTCGTTGTATGTTTTGGACAATCACATGTTTACCAAATAGCGTCCTAGCTTCGTCTCTTCGATGTATATCAACTGACTGTTATATTTCTCTCTTGTGTCTCCCCTGATGATGTGATTATTACACGAAAGTGCACTTGGGAACTTTTCGTGTTTCATTTTCCCCGTGGACTCATAGGAATATCTTGATCACGCGCAAAATTGTGATCCTTTTCAACATGGATTCCACACGGCTCTTCTATTACTTCTCTACAAGCTGTCCTGGACTTTCTCCTTTCGTTACTGCTTTCTCCAAATCGCTAATCAAGGCTCACCAACTGAAGTTACGATTTGAATTTCTTTGGAAATGCCTTGATGAACAAGTGCTGCCAAGATCTTTTCTACCTCAACGTTTGTTGCAGCTGTCTGATCGACCATTTGACCAAATTCAAAATGTTGTTTTAAAGAAAATTATTGAATTAAAGAAACTTGAAATGGAGGAGGCTTTTCGTATTTCAAGAGAGAAGAAACGTGCCTTTCAAATGACAATACCGACACACTGGAAGAACTGGATGTTGGACTATTGCTATGATGAATTAAGGAAAGAACGCAATAGGCTACAAGTGTTAATAAGTCGGAAGTTGGACCATCTTATTGAAAACAGCGACTGGACCAAGAACACAAACCCATCTTTTGTGGTAAACCTGTCTAATAAACAACTAGATAAAGATTCCTTGTGTGCATTAGGCTATGGTTTAAGTTTTGTGTGCTCTAACAGAGAAGCCAGCTGTGTTGATGTCACAAAGTCTTTTTGTAATTTAGAAAAATACAGTAATTTAAGTAATGATGATATTGATATTTGCAAGGGTTTAGTGTATGCCAGTTTGTGAAAACCAGTGAAAGTCAATCGCCCTAAAAGATTCATAAGAGCTATTAACACCTTAAAAAAGACAAGGATATACATATTACTGAAGCAGATAAGGCTAACACTGTTGTGATTTTAGACAAAAGTAACTATTTATCTAAAATGAATGATCTTCTAAATGATAACACAACATATTCTAAACTTAGTAGAAATCCCTTAGAAGCAGTTAATTCTCACTTCAATAAAGAAATGAAGTTTTGTTGAAAGGTAACATTTCTCTTATCAAAAATCTGTCATCTTCGTCCCCTTCATTGCCATATATGTATGGACTTATCAAAACACATAAACAAAATTTTCCAGCAAGACCTATAGTGAGTTCAGTAGGCTCCATCACATATAAATTATCAAAATGGTTAGTTTCCTTATTAAGCCCTTTAGTGGGCAAGGTATCAAATTCTAATATCATGAACAATGTAGATTTAGTCAACAAGCTAAACAATATCAATATTAATTTTGATTTGAAACTAGTTAGCTTTGATGTTTCCTCACTTTTCACTAAAGTTCCAGTTGATGACCTTTTAGAATATTTATTTGATGTCTTGGATGATATTCATTTACCTGTTTCAAAGTCTAATTTCATTGAGCTGATAAAATTGTGTATAAAAGACTGTGTATTTCAATTTAATGGAGATTATTATGCTAAAAAATTTGGTATGGAAATGGGAAACCCTCTTTCACCTGTACTAAGTAATTTTTATATGGAATTTTTTTAAACAAAATTGCTAAAGGATATATTACCTTCTAATGCAATTTGGTTTAGGTATGTAGGTGATGTTCTTTGTGTTTGGCCAACAAATGAAAATTTACAAATATGTCTCCCCTTACTTAACAATTTAGTACCCTCCATCAAATGTACTGTAGAAAATGAAAATAATGGTATGTTACCATTTTTAGATTACATGATCAATAGACAGGGAAACAAGTTTCAGTTTAACATATACAGAAAACCCACCAATGTATGCTCATATATCCATTATTACTCATCTCAACATGACAGAGTTAAATTACCATGATTTCAATCTATGTTCCTAAGGGCATTACGTATTTGCAGTCCAGAGTTTATTGATGATGAGTTTGAGAAGATATATTCTATTGGATCTAAGTTAAAGTACTTAAATCACTTAAGTAGCAAAGAAATCATTTTATAGAGTTGAGCCCAAACCTCCCATTGACACCAAGAATCTTTTAGTTCTCCCTTTTAATAATAATTTCACTTTGCTTCCCATGTTGCTTAAATCCTTTAATGTAAATGTTGCCTTTAGCAACAATAATACTATAAAGCATATCTTAATCAGGAATTCACCAGAAAATTCTCTTGGTTGCCTCTATAAAGTTCCTTGTGGAATCTGTGATAAATTTTATGTTGGTCAGACTGGTAAGGATCTTTCTGTCAGACTTAGGCAACATAAATATAGTATAAGAACGGGACAAGAATCAAATGCCTTGTTTAATCATGTTAAAAACTATGATCATTGTATTGACTGGAGTAACGCCATCTCAGTTGTTAACTCTAACTCAATTACCAAGAGAAATATCATTGAATCTTCTATTATTAAATACACAAAGAATTATAATCTTAATATTAGTGATGGTCTGTACAAATTAGATAACTTTATTGTTGATAAGATTTGTAAAATGATAAGTTTATTAACGCTCGTTGTATGTTTTGGACAATCACATGTTTACCAAATGGCGTCCTAGCTTCGTCTCTTCGATGTATATCAACTGACCTTTATATTTCTCTCTTGCGTCTCCCCTGATGATGTGATTATAACACGGAAGTGCACTTGGGAACTTTTCGTGTTTCATTTACCCCATGGAGTCATAGGAATATATATATATATATATATATATATATATATATATATATATATATATATATATATATATATATATATATATATATATATATATATATATATATATATATATTCTATTTGATTTTATCATTTTGCTTTGTCGCTGTCTCCCGCGTTTGCGAGGTAGCGCAAGGAAGCACACGAAAGAAACGGCCCAACCCACCCCCATACACATGTATATACATACACGTCCACACACGAAAATATACATACCCATACATCTCAATGTACACATATATATACACATACAGACATATACATATATACACATGCACACAATTCACACTGTCTGCCTTTATTCATTCCCATCGCCACCTCGCCACACATGGAATAACATCCCCCTCCCCCCTCATGTGTGCGAGGTAGCGCTAGGAAAAGACAAGAAAGTTCCCTTTCGTTCACACTCAGTCTCTATCTGTCATGCAATAATGCCCTAAACCACAGCTCCCTTTCCACATCCAAGCCCCACAGAAAGTTTCCATGGTTTACCCCAGACGCTTCACATGCCCTGATTCAATCCATTGACAGTACGTCGACTCTGGTAAAACACATTGATCCAATTCACTCTATTCCTTGCCCGTCTTTCACCCTCCTGCATGTTCAGGCCCCGATCACTCAAAATCTTTTTCATTCCATCTTTCCACCTCCAATTTGGTCTCTCACTTCTCCTCGTTCCCTCCACCTCCGACACATATATCCTCTTGGTCAATCTTTCCTCACTCATTTTCTCCATGTGCCCAAAGCATTTCAAAACACCCTCTTCTGCTCTCTCAACCACGCTCTTCTTATTTCCACACATCTTTCTTACCCTTACATTACTTACTCGATCAAACCACCTCACACCACATATTGTCCTCAAACATCTCATTTAAAGCACATCCCCCTCCTTGGCACTACCCTATCCATATCCCACTCCTCGTAACCATACAACATTGTTGGAACCACTATTCCTTCAAACATACCCATTTTTGCTCTCAGAGATAATGTTCTCGACTTCCAAACATTCTTCAAGGCGGCTTGCAGGATTTTCGCCCCTTCCCCCACCCTATGATTCACTTCCGCTTCCATGGTTCCATCCTCTGCCACATCCACTCCCTGATATCTAAAACACTTCACTTCCTCCAGTTTTTCTCCATTCAAACTTACCTCCCAATTGACTTGACCCTCAACCATACTGTACCTAATAACCTTGCTCTAATTGACATTTACTCTTAACTTTCTTCTTTCACACACTTTACCAAACTCAGTCACCAGCTTCTGCAGTTTTTCACATGAATCAGCCACCAGCGCTGTATCATCAGCGAACAAGAACTGACTCACTTCCCAAGCTCTCTCATCCACAACAGACTGCATACTTGCCCCTTTTTCCAAAACTCTTGCATTCACCTACCTAGCAACCCCATCCATAAACAAATTAAACAACCATGGAGACATCACACACCCCTGCCGCAAACCTACATTCACTGAGAACCTCACTGAGAGCCAATCACTTTCCTCTCTTCCTACATGTACACATGCCTTACATCCTCGATAAAAACTTTTCACTTCTTCGAACAACTTGCCTCCCATACCATATATTCTTAGTACCTTCCACAGAGCATCTCTATCAACTCTATCATATGCCTTCTCCAGATCCATAAATGCTACATACAAATCCATTTGCTTTTCTAAGTATTTCTCACATACACTCTTCAAAGCCAACACCTGATCCACACATCCTCTATCACTTCTGAAACCACACTGCTCTTCCCCAGTCTGATGCTCTGCACATGCCTTCACCCTCTCAATCAATACCCTCCCATATAATTTACCAGGAATATTTAACAAACTTATACCTCTGTAATTTGAGCATTCACTCTTATCCCCTCTATATGCCTTTATATAATGGGACTATGCACGCAATCCGCCAATCCTCAGGCACCTCACAATGAATCAAACATACATGATATAACCTTGCCAACCAGTCAACAATACAGTCACCCCCTTTTTTAATAAATTCAACTGCAATACCATCCAAACCTGCTGCTTTGCCGGCTTTCATCTTCCGCAAAGCTTTTACTACCTCTTCTTTGTTTACCAGATCATTTTCCTTAACCCTCTCACTTTGCACACTACCTCGACCAAAACAGCCTATATCTAGCACTCTATCATCAAGCACATTCAACAAACCTTCAAAATACTCACTCCATCTCCTTCTCACATCACCAATACTTGTTATCACCTCCCCATTAGCCCCCTTCACTGAAGTTCCCATTTGTTCCCTTGTCTTACGCACTATATTTACCTATTTCCAGAACATCTTTTTATTCTCCCTAAAATTTAATGATACTCTCTCAACCCAACTCATATTTGCCCTCTTTTTCACCTCTTGCACCTTTCTCTTGACCTCCTATCTCTTTCTTTTATACATCTCCCTCTCATTTGCATTTCTTTCCTGAAAAAATCGTTCAAATGCCTCTCTCTTCTCTTTTACTAATAGTCTTACTTCTTCATCCCACCACTCAGTACCCTTTCTAATCAACCCACCTCCCACTCTTCTCATGCCACAAGCATCTTTTGCGCAAGCCATCACTGCTTCCCTAAATACACACCATTCCTCCCCCACTCCCCTTACCTCCTTTGTTCTCACCTTTTCCCATTTTGTACTGAGTCTCTCCTGGTACTTCCTCACACAAGTCTCCTTCCCAAGCTCACTTACTCTCACCACCCTCTTCCCCCCAAAATTATCTCATCTTTTCTGAAAACCCATACAAATCTTCACATTTCGCCTCCACAAGATAATGATCAGACATCCCTCCAGTTGCCTCTCTCAGCATATTAAAATGCAAAAGTCTCTCTTTCGCGCGCCTGTCAATTAATACGTAATCCAATAACGCTCTCTGGCTATCTTTCCTACTTACATACGTATACTTATGTATATCTCGCTTTTTAAACCAGTGATTCCCAATCACCAGTGATTTTTCAGCACATAAATCTACAGGCTCTTCACCATTCCATTTACAACACTGAACACCCCATGTATACCAATTATTCCCTCAACTGCCACATTACTCACCTTTGCATTCAAATCACCCATCACTATAACCCGGTCTTGTGCGTCAAAACCACTAACACAATCAGCTGCTCCCAAAACACTTGCCTCTCATGATGTTTCTTCTCATGCCCAGGTGCATATGCACCAATAATCACCCATCGCTCAACATCAACCTTCAGTTTTACCCATATCAATCTAGAATTTACTTTCTTACATTCTATCACACACTCCCACAACTCATGTTTCAGGAGCGGTACTACTCCTTCCTTTGCTCTTGTCCTTTCACTAACCACTGACTTTACTCCCAAGACATTCCCAAACCACACCTCCCCCCCAACCCTTGAGCTTCGTTTCACTCACAGCCAAAGCATACATACATATATATATATATATATATATATATATATATATATATATATATATATATATATATATATATATATATATATATATATATATATATATATATATATATATATATATATATATATATATATATATATATATATATATATATATATATATATATATATATATATATATATATATTTATTTTTTTTATTATACTTTGTCGCTGTCTCCCGCGTTTACGAGGTAGCGCAAGGAAACAGACGAAAGAAATGGCACAACCCCCCCCCATACACATGTATATACATACGTCCACACACGCAAATATACATACCTACACAGCTTTCCATGGTTTACCCCAGACGCTTCACATGCCTTGATTCAATCCACTGACAGCACGTCAACCTCGGTATACCACATAGCTAGAATTCACTCTATTCCTTGCCCTCCTTAAACCCTCCTGCATGTTCAGGCCCCGATCACACAAAATCTTTTTCACTCCATCTTTCCACCTCCAATTTGGTCTCCCTCTTCTCCTCGTTCCCTCCACCTCCGACACATATATCCTCTTGGTCAATCTTTCCTCACTCATTCTCTCCATGTGCCCAAACCACTTCAAAACACCCTCTTCTGCTCTCTCAACCACGCTCTTTTTATTTCCACACATCTCTCTTTACCTTACGTTACTCACTCGATCAAACCACCTCACACCACACATTGTCCTCAAACATCTCATTTCCAGCACATCCATGCTCCTGCGCACAACTCTATCCATAGCCCACGCCTCGCAACCATACAACATTGTTGGAACCACTATTCCTTCAAACATACCGGTATCATTTTTGCTTTCCGAGATAATGTTCTCGACTTCCACACATTCTTCAAGGCCCCCAGAATTATCGCCCCCTCCCCCACCCTATGATCCACTTCCGCTTCCATGGTTACATCCGCTGCCAGATCCACTCCCAGATATCTAAAACACTTCACTTCCTCCAGTTTTTCTCCATTCAAACTCACCTCCCAATTGACTTGACCCTCAACCCTACTGTACCTAATAACCTTGCTCTTATTCACATTTATTCTTAACTTTCTTCTTCCACACACTTTACCAAACTCAGTCACCAGCTTCTGCAGTTTCTCACATGAATCAGCCACCAGCGCTGTATCATCAGCGAACAACAACTGACTCACTTCCCAAGCTCTCTCATCCCCAACAGACTTCATACTTGCCCCTCTTTCCAAAACTCTTGCATTTACCTCCCTAACAACCCCATCCATAAACAAATTAAACAACCATGGAGACATCACACACCCCTGCCGCAAACCTACATTCACTGAGAACCAATCACTTTCCTCTCTTCCTACACGTACACATGCCTTACATCCTCGATAAAAACTTTTCACTGCTTCTAACAACTTTCCTCCCACATCATATATTCTTAATACCTTCCACAGAGCATCTCTATCAACTCTATCATATGCCTTCTCCAGATCCATAAATGCTACATACAAATCCATTTGCTTTTCTAAGTATTTCTCACATACATTCTTCAAAGCAAACACCTGATCCACACATCCTCTACCACTTCTGAAACCACACTGCTCTTCCCCAATCTGATGCTCTGTACATGCCTTCACCCTCTCAATCAATACCCTCCCATATAATTTACCAGGAATACTCAAGAAACTTATACCTCTGTAATTTGAGCACTCACTCTTATCCCCTTTGCCTTTGTACAATGGCACTATGCACGCATTCCGCCAATCCTCAGGCACCTCACCATGAGTCATACATACATCAAATAACCTTACCAACCAGTCAATAATACAGTCATCCCCTTTTTTAATAAATTCCACTGCAATACCATCCAAACCTGCTGCCTTGCCGGCTTTCATCTTCCGCAAAGCTTTTCACTACCTCTTCTCTGTTTACCAAATCATTTTCCCTAACCCTCTCACTTTGCACACCACCTCGACCAAAACACCCTATATCTGCCACTCTATCATCAAACACATTCAACAAACCTTCAAAATACTCACTCCATCTCCTTCTCACATCACCACTACTTGTTATCACCTCCCCATTTGCGCCCTTCACTGAAGTTCCCATTTGCTCACTTGTCTTACGCACTTTATTTACCTCCTTCCAGAACATCTTTTTATTCTCCCTAAAATTTAATGATACTCTCTCACCCCAACTCTCATTTGCCCTTTTTTTCACCTCTTGCACCTTTCTCTTGACCTCCTGTCTCTTTCTTTTATACATCTCCCAGTCAATTGCATTTTTTTCCTGCAAAAATCGTCCAAATGCCTCTCTCTTCTCTTTCACTAATACTCTTACTTCTTCATCCCACCGCTCACTACCCTTTCTAATCAACCCACCTCCCAATCTTCTCATGCCACAAGCATCTTTTGCGCAATCCATCACTGATTCCCTAAATACATCCCATTCCTCAACCACTCCCCTTACTTCCATTGTTCTCACCTTTTTCCATTCTGAACTCAGTCTCTCCTGGTACTTCCTCACAGAGGTCTCCTTCCCAAGCTCACTTACTCTCACCACCCTCTTCACCCCAATATTCACTCTTCTTTTATGAAAACCCATACAAATCTTCACCTTAGCCTCCACAAGATAATGATCAGACATCCCTCCAGTTGCACCTCTCAGCACATTAACATCCAAAAGTCTCTCTTTCGCACGCCTGTCAATTAACACGTAATCCAATAACGCTCTCTGGCCATCTCTCCTACTTACATAAGTATACTTATGTATATCTCGCTTTTTAAACCAGGTATTCCCAATCATCAGTCCTTTTTCAGCACATAAATCTACAAGCTCTTCACCATTTCCATTTACAACACTGAACACCCCATGTATACCAATTATTCCCTCAACTGCCACATTACTCACCTTTGCATTCAAATCACCCATCACTATAACCCGGTCTCGTGCATCAAAACCACTAACACACTCGTTCAGCTGCTCCCAAAACACTTGCCTCTCATGATCTTTCTTCTCATGCCCGGGTGCATATGCACCAATAATCACCCACCTCTCTCCATCAACTTTCAGTTTTACCCATATTAATCGAGAATTTACTTTCTTACATTCTATCACACATATATATATTTATATATATATATATATATATATATATATATATATATATATATATATATATATATATATATATATATATATATATATATATATATATATATATATATATATATATATATATATATATATATATATATATATATATATATATATATATATATATATATATATATATATATATATATATATATATATATATATATATATATATATATATGTATATATATATATATATATATTTATATATATATATATATATATATATATATATATATATATATATATATATATATGTCTATATATATATATATATATATATATATATATATATATATATATATATATATATATATATATATATATATATATATATGTATATATATATATATATATTTGCTCAAGGAAACAGACGAAAGAAACGGCCCAACCCACCCCCATACACATGTATATACATACGTCCACACACGCAAATATATATACCTACGCAGCATTCCATGGTTTACCCCAAACGCTTCATATGCCTTGATTCAATCCACTGACAGCACGTCAACCCCGGTATACCACATCGATCCAATTCACTCTATTCCTTGCCCTCCTTTCACCCTCCTGCATGTTCAGGCCCCGATCACACAAAATCTTTTTCACTCCATCTTTCCACCTCCAATTTGGTCTCCCACTTCCCGTTCCCTCCACCTCCGACACATATATCCTCTTGTTCAATCATTCCTCACTCATTCTCTCCATGTGCCCAAACCATTTCAAAACACCCTCTTCTGCTCTCTCAACCACGCTCTTTTTATTTCCACACATCTCTCTTACCCTTACGTTACTTAGTCGATCAAACCACCTCACACAACTTATTGTTCTCAAACATCTCATTTCCAGCACATCCATCCTCCTGCGCACAACTCTATCCATAGCCCACGCCTCGCAACCATAGAACATTGTTGGAACCACTATTCCTTCAAACATACCCATTTTTGCTTTCCGAGATAATGTTCTCGACTTCCACACATTCTTCAAGGATCCCAGGATTTTCGCCCCCTCCCCCACCCTATGATTCACTTCCGCTTCCATGGTTCCATCCGCTGCCAGATCCACTCCCAGATATCTAAAACACTTTACTTCCTCCAGTTTTTCTCCATTCAAACTTACCTCCCAATTGCCTTGACCCTCAACCCTACTGTACCTAATTACCTTGCTCTTCTTCACATTTACTCTTAACTTTCTTCTTTCACACACTTTACCAAACTCAGTCACCAGCTTCTGCAGTTTCTCACATGAATCAGCCACCAGCGCTGTATCATCAGCGAACAACAACTGACTCACTTCCCAAGCTCTCTCATCCCCAACAGACTTCATACTTGCCCCTCTTTCCAAAACTCTTGCATTTACCTCCCTAACAACCCCATCCATAAACAAATTAAACAACCATGGAGACATCACACACCCCTGCCGCAAACCTACATTCACTGAGAACCAATCACTTTCCTCTCTTCCTACACGTACACATGCCTTACATCCTCGATAAAAACTTTTCACTGCTTCTAACAACTTTCCTCCCACATCATATATTCTTAATACCTTCCACAGAGCATCTCTATTAACTCTATCATATGCCTTCTCCAGATCCATAAATGCTACATACAAATCCATTTGCTTTTCTAAGTATTTCTCACATATATTCTTCAAAGCAAACACCTGATCCACACATCCTCTACCACTTCTGAAACCACACTGCTCTTCCCCAATCTGATGCTCTGTACATGCCTTCACCCTCTCAATCAATACCCTCCCATATAATTTACCAGGAATACTCAAGAAACTTATACCTCTGTAATTTGAGCACTCACTCTTATCCCCTTTGCCTTTGTACAATGGCACTATGCACGCATTCCGCCAATCCTCAGGCACCTCACCATGAGTCATACATACATTAAATAACCTTACCAACCAGTCAATAATACAGTCATCCCCTTTTTTAATAAATTCCACTGCAATACCATCCAAACCTGCTGCCTTGCCGGCTTTCATCTTCCGCAAAGCTTTCACTACCTCTTTGTTTACCAAATCATTTTCCCTAACCCTCTCACTTTGCACACCACCTCGACCAAAACACCCTATATCTGCAACTCTATCATCAAACACATTCAACAAACCTTCAAAATACTCACTCCATCTCCTTCTCACATCACCACTACTTGTTATCACCTCCCCATTTGCGCCCTTCACTGAAGTTCCCATTTGCTCACTTGTCTTACGCACTTTATTTACCTCCTTCCAGAACATCTTTTTATTCTCCCTAAAATTTAATGATACTCTCTCACCCCAACTCTCATTTGCCCTTTTTTTCACCTCTTGCACCTTTCTCTTGACCTCCTGTCTCTTTCTTTTATACATCTCCCAGTCAATTGCATTTTTTCCTGCAAAAATCGTCCAAATGCCTCTCTCTTCTCTTTCACTAATACTCTTACTTCTTCATCCCACCGCTCACTCCCCTTTCTAATCAACCCACCTCCCAATCTTCTCATGCCACAAGCATCTTTTGCGCAATCCATCACTGATTCCCTAAATACATCCCATTCCTCAACCACTCCCCTTACTTCCATTGTTCTCACGTTTTTCCATTCTGTACTCAGTCTCTCCTGGTACTTCCTCACACAGGTCTCCTTCCCAAGCTCACTTACTCTCACCACCCTCTTCAACCCAATATTCACTCTTCTTTTATGAAAACCCATACAAATCTTCACCTTAGCCTCCACAAGATAATGATCAGACATCCCTCCAGTTGCACCTCTCAGCACATTAACATCCAAAAGTCTCTCTTTCGCACGCCTGTCAATTAACACGTAATCCAATAACGCTCTCTGGCCATCTCTCCTACTTACATAAGTATACTTATGTATATCTCGCTTTTTAAACCAGGTATTCCCAATCATCAGTCCTTTTTCAGCACATAAATCTACAAGCTCTTCACCATTTCCATTTACAACACTGAACACCCCATGTATACCAATTATTCCCTCAACTGCCACATTACTCACCTTTGCATTCCAATCACCCATCACTATAACCCGGTCTCGTGCATCAAAACCACTAACACACTCGTTCAGCTGCTCCCAAAACACTTGCCTCTCATGATCTTTCTTCTCATGCCCGGGTGCATATGCACCAATAATCACCCACCTCTCTCCATCAACTTTCAGTTTTACCCATATTAATCGAGAATTTACTTTCTTACATTCTATCACACATATATATATTTATATATATATATATATATATATATATATATATATATATATATATGAAGTCTGTTGGGGATGAGAGAGCTTGGGAAGTGAGTCAGTTGTTGTTCGCTGATGATACAGCGCTGGTGGCTGATTCATGTGAGAAACTGCAGAAGCTGGTGACTGAGTTTGGTAAAGTGTGTGGAAGAAGAAAGTTGAGAGTAAATGTGAATAAGAGCAAGGTTATTAGGTACAGTAGGGGTGAGGGTCAAGTCAATTGGGAGGTGAGTTTGAATGGAGAAAAACTGGAGGAAGTGAAGTGTTTTAGATATCTGGGAGTGGATCTGTCAGCGGATGGAACCATGGAAGCGGAAGTGGATCATAGGGTGGGGGAGGGGGCGAAAATTTTGGGAGCCTTGAAAAATGTGTGGAAGTCGAGAACATTATCTCGGAAAGCGAAAATGGGTATGTTTGAGGGAATAGTGGTTCCAACAATGTTGTATGGTTGCGAGGCGTGGGCTATGGATAGAGATGTGCGCAGGAGGATGGATGTGCTGGAAATGAGATGTTTGAGGACAATGTGTGGTGTGAGGTGGTTTGATCGAGTAAGTAACGTAAGGGTAAGAGAGATGTGTGGAAATAAAAAGAGAGTGGTTGAGAGAGCAGAAGAGGGTGTTTTGAAATGGTTTGGGCACATGGAGAGAATGAGTGAGGAGAGATTGACCAAGAGGATATATGTGTCGGAGGTGGAGGGAACGAGGAGAAGAGGGAGACCAAATTGGAGGTGGAAAGATGGAGTGAAAAAGATTTTGTGTGATCGGGGCCTGAACATGCAGGAGGGTGAAAGGAGGGCAAGGAATAGAGTGAATTGGAGTCATGTGGTATACAGGGGTTGACGTGCTGTCAGTGGATTGAATCAAGGCATGTGAAGCGTCTGGGGTAAACCATGGAAAGCTGTGTAGGTATGTATATTTGCGTGTGTGGACGTGTGTATGTACATGTGTATGGGGGGGGGGGGCATTTCTTTCGTCTGTTTCCTTGCGCTACCTCGCAAACGCGGGAGACAGCGACAAAGTATAAAAAAAAAGAAAAAGAAAAAAAAAAATATATATATATATATATATATATATATATATATATATATATATATATATATATATATATATATATGTATATATATATATATATATATATTTATATATATATATATATATATATATATATATATATATGTATATATATATATATATATATATATATATATATATATATATATATATATATATATATATATATATATATATATATATGTATATATATATATATATTTGCTCAAGGAAACAGACGAAAGAAACGGCCCAACCCACCCCCATACACATGTATATACATACGTCCACACACGCAAATATATATACCTACGCAGCATTCCATGGTTTACCCCAAACGCTTCATATGCCCTGATTCAATCCACTGACAGCACGTCAACCCCGGTATACCACATCGATCCAATTCACTCTATTCCTTGCCCTCCTTTCACCCTCCTGCATGTTCAGGCCCCGATCACACAAAATCTTTTTCACTCCATCTTTCCACCTCCAATTTGGTCTCCCACTTCCCGTTCCCTCCACCTCCGACACATATATCCTCTTGTTCAATCATTCCTCACTCATTCTCTCCATGTGCCCAAACCATTTCAAAACACCCTCTTCTGCTCTCTCAACCACGCTCTTTTTATTTCCACACATCTCTCTTACCCTTACGTTACTTAGTCGATCAAACCACCTCACACAACTTATTGTTCTCAAACATCTCATTTCCAGCACATCCATCCTCCTGCGCACAAGTCTATCCATAGCCCACGCCTCGCAACCATAGAACATTGTTGGAACCACTATTCCTTCAAACATACCCATTTTTGCTTTCCGAGATAATGTTCTCGACTTCCACACATTCTTCAAGGCTGCCAGGATTTTCGCCCCCTCCCCCACCCTATGATCCACTTCCGCTTCCATGGTTCCATCCGCTGCCAGATCCACTCCCAGATATCTAAAACACTTTACTTCCTCCAGTTTTTCTCCATTCAAACTTACCTCCCAATTGCCTTGACCCTCAACCCTACTGTACCTAATTACCTTGCTCTTCTTCACATTTACTCTTAACTTTCTTCTTTCACACACTTTACCAAACTCAGTCACCAGCTTCTGCAGTTTCTCACATGAATCAGCCACCAGCGCTGTATCATCAGCGAAAAACAACTGACTCACTTCCCAAGCTCTCTCATCCACAACAGACTTCATACTTGCCCCTCTTTCCAAAACTCTTGCATTCACCTACCTAACAACCCCATCCATGAACAAATTAAACAACCATGGAGACATCACACACCCCTGCCGCAAACCTACATTCATTAAGAACCAATCACTTTCCTCTCCTCCTACACGTACACATGCCATACATCCTCGATAAAAACTTTTCACTGCTTCTAACAACTTGCCTCCCACACCATATATTCTTAATACCTTCCACAGAGCATCTCTATCAACTCTATGATATGCCTTCTCCAGATCCATAAATGCTACATACAAATCCATTTACTTTTCTAAGTATTTCTCACATACATTCTTCAAAGCAAACACCTGATCCACACATCCTCTACCACTTCTGAAACCACACTGCTCTTCCACAATCTGATGCTCTGTAAATGCCTTCATACCCTCCCATATAATTTACCAGGAATACTCAACAAACTTATACCTCTGTAATTTGAGCACTCACTCTTATCCCCTTTATATATATATATATATATATATATATATATATATATATATATATATATATATATATATATATATATATATATATATATATATATATATATATATATATATATATATATATATATATATATATATATATATATATATATATATATATATATATATATATATATATATATATATATATATATATATAAAAAGAAAAAAAAATATATATATATATATATACATAGATTTTTTTTTTTTTATTTTTGCTTTGTCGCTTTCTCCCGCGTTTGCGAGGTAGCGCAAAGAAACAGACGAAGGAAATGGCCCAACCCACCCCCATACACATGTATATATATATACGTCCACACACGGAAATATACATACCTACACAGCTTTCCATGGTTTACCACAGACGCTTCTCATGTCCTGATTCAATCCACTGATAGCACGTCAACCCCGGTATACCACATCGATCCAATTCACTCTATTCCTTGCCCTCCTTTCACCCTCCTGCATGTTCAAGCCCCGATCACAGAAAATCTTTTTCACTCCATCTTTCCACATCCAATTTGGTCTCCCACTTCTCCTCGTTCCCTCCACCTCCTACACATATATCCTCTTGGTCAATCTTTCCTCACTCATTCTCTCCATGTGCCCAAACCATTTCAAAACACCCTTTTCTGCTCTCTCAACCACACTCTTTTTATTTCCACACATCTCTCTTACCCTTATGTTACTTACTCGATCAAACCACCTCACACCACATATTGTCCTCAAACATCTTATTTCCAGCACATCCATCCTCCTGCGCACAACTCTAAACATAGCCCACGCCTCGCAACCATACAACATATATATATATATATATATATATATATATATATATATATATATATATATATATATATATATATATATATATATATATATATATATATATATATATATGTATATATATATATATATAGTGAATAGAGTGAATTGGAACGATGAAAAATACCGGGTATACGTGCTGTCAATGAATTGAAACAGGGCATGCAGCGCGTTTGCGGTAAACCATAGATAGTTCTATGGGGCCTGGTTGTGGAAAGGAACTTTGTTTTCGGTGCATTATACATGACAGCTAGAGTCTAATTGTCAACGAATATGGCCTTTGTTGTCTTTTCCTAGAGCTACCTCGCGCACATGCGGGGGAAGGGGGTTGTTATTTCATGTGTGGCGGGGTGGCGACGGGGATGAATAAGGGCAGACAGTATGAATTACGTACATGTGTATATATTTTTATGTCTGTGTGTTGAGATGTATAGGTATGTATTGGTATATACGTTGAGATGTATAGGTATGTATATATGTGCGTGTTTGCACGTGTTGTATACAGTATACATGTGTATGTGGGTGGGCTGGGCTATCCTTTCTTCTGTTTCCTTTCGCTTCCTCACGAAAGCGGGAGACAGCGGCAGAGTATAATGAATAGATAAATAAATATATATGTATCCTTTTCTTCATAGAATTCGCCATTTCCCGCGTCAGCGAGGTAGCCTTAAGAAAAGAGGACTGAGCCTTTGAGGGAAATCCTCACTTGGCCCCCTTCTCTGTTCATTCTTTTGGAGAATTAAAAACGAGAAGGGAGGAAGCTAGGACGCCATTTGGTAAAGTCCTAGCTTCGTCTCTACGATGTATATCAACTGACTGTTATATTTCTCTCTTGTGTCTCCCCTAATGATGTGATTATTACACGAAAGTGCACTTGGGAACTTTTCGTGTTTCATTTTCCCCGTGGACTCATAGGAATATATATATATATATATATATATATATATATATATATATATATATATATATATATATATATATATATATATATATATATATATATATATATATATATATATATATATATATATAAAGTGATGGGTTATAGTGATGGGTGATTTGAATGCAAAGGTGAGTAATGTGGCAGTAGAGGGAATAATTAGTATACGTGGGGTGTTCAGTGTTGTAAATGGAAATGGTGAAGAGCTTGTAGATTTATTTGCTGAAAAAGGACTGGTGATTGGGAATACCTGGTTTAAAAAGCGAGATATACATAAGTATACGTATGTAAGTAGGAGAGATGGCCAGAGAGCGTTATTGGATTACGTGTTAATTGACAGGCGCGCGAAAGAGAGACTTTTGGATGTTAATGAGCTGAGAGGTGCAACTGGAGGGATGTCTGATCGTTATCTTGTTGAGGCTAAGGTGAAGATTTGTATGGGTTTTCAGAAAAGAAGAGTGAATGTTGGGGTGAAGAGGGTGGTGAGAGTAAGTGAGCTTGGGAAGGTGACTTGTGTGAGGAAGTACCAGGAGAGACTGAGTACAGAATGGAAAAAGGTGAGAACAATGGAAGTAAGGGGAGTGGGGGAGGATTGGGATGTATTTAGGGAATCAGTGATGGATTGCGCAAAAGATGCTTTAGGCATGAGAAGAGTGGGAGGTGGGTTGATTAGAAAGGGTAGTGAGTGGTGGGATGAAGAAGCAAGATTATTAGTGAAAGAGAAGAGTGAGGCATTTGGACGATTTTTGCAGGGAAAAAATGCAATTGACTGGGAGATGTATAAAAGAAAGAGACAGGAGGTCAAAAGAAAGGTGCAAGAGGTGAAAAAGAGGGCAAATGAGAGTTGGGGTGAGAGAGTATCATTAAATTTTAGGGAGAATAAAAAGATGTTTTGGAAGGAGGTAAATAAAGTGCGTAAGACAATGGAGCAAATTGGAACTTCATTGAAGGGCGCAAATGGGGAGGTGATAACAAGTAGTGGTGATGTGAGAAGGAGATGGAGTGAGTATTTTGAAGGTTTGTTGAATGTGTTTGATGATAGAGTGGCAGATATAGGGTGTTTTGGTCGAGGTGGTGTGCAAAGTGAGAGGGTTAGGAAAAATGATTTGGTAAACAGAGAAGAGGTAGTAAAAGCTTTGCGGAAGATGAAAGACGGCAAGGCAGCAAGTTTGGATGGTATTGCAGTGGAATTTATTAAAAATGGGGTGACTGTATTATTGACTGGTTGGTAAGGTTATTTAATGTATGTATGACTCATGGTGAGGTACCTGAGGATTGGCGGAATGCGTGCATAGTGCCATTGTACAAAGGCATAGGGGATAAGAGTGAGTGCTCAAATTACAGAGGTATAAGTTTCTTGAGTATTCCTGGTAAATTATGTGGGAGGGTATTGATTGAGAGGGTGAAGGCATGTACAGAGCATCAGATTGGGGAAGAGCAGTGTGGTTTCAGAAGTGGTAGAGGATGTGTGGATCAGGTGTTTGCTTTGAAGAATTTATGTGAGAAATACTTAGAAAAGCAAATGGATTTGTATGTAGCATTTATGGATCTGGAGAAGGCATATGATAGAGTTAATAGAGGTGCTCTGTGGAAGGTATTAAGAATATATGGTGTGGGTGGCAAGTTGTTAGAAGCAGTGAAAAGATTTTATCGAGGATGTAAGGCATGTGTACGTGTAG
>NC_092227.1:35092223-35124723 GCF_036320965.1 Panulirus ornatus | reverse complement strand
GAGACGTCACTGTTGCCAGGACGAAGAGGTGAAAGATGAGACATCACTGCAGCAAGGATACGATGGTATATATGAGACACGTAAGGCCGGGACGATTACTATGAGAAACTACTGCTACAAGGGCGAGACATTACTGATGAGATACCACTGCTATAAGGATGAGACAATACTGTTGAGACACCACCGCTGCAAGGATGTGACAATACTCGTGAGACAACGCCGCCGCAAGGACGAAACAATACTTATGAGATACCATTGCTGCATGGATGAGACGATTACTACGCAACACCACTACTACTAGGACGAAAAAACATTTATGGAACATCACTGCTGCAAGGACAAAACAATGCTTATGAGACACCGCTGCTACAAGGATGAGACAACACTTACGAGGCACCACTGCTGCAAGGACGAGACAACGCTTATGAGACACCGCTGTTGCCAAAACTAGACAATATTTACGAGACAACGCTGCTATAAGAACGAGACACTCACGATGAGACACCACTGCTGCAAGGGCGAGATAATACATTATTGCTGCAAGGTTGAAACTTTACTTATGACATATCAATGCTGTAAGGATGAGACGTAACTTACGAGACATCGTTACTGCCAGGAAGTCACATACATAGTTTATTATTTTCTTAGCAGTTATGTTCCATATATATGAGTATATGAGACATCATTGCTACAGAAACAAAAAGCTGTGAATGAGATGCATTCGCTTGGAAAATAATCTATTTAGAATTTTGCGTCACAGCGATAAACGATTTATCATGGTTTGTTTTTCTTTTGTCATTAATCATATTTGCCGTCAATTGTTACATGCATTTACTTAAAGCTACCACACACAAGCTACATAAGTAGAAAGGCCACAGGAGGAAGATAAAGCGAAAACGGGAAGAAATTTCGCAGCATCGCTGTTCGAGGGAGAGAAGCATCATAAAGATCGATCCTAGACTGGCTGGTCTCCTTACAGAAACTATTACAAAGCAGCAGCCAGACGCGTGCCAAGGATCCTAAGGCTGCTGGCAGAGGCACATGAAGCCAGCTCGTAGGAGCAGCAGAGGAAGAAGGGAGGGCAGGGACATCACGATGGACAGAGAGTGTTGGTTGGAGGACGGTGATACCTGGAGAATTTTAACTCTGGCTAATGAAGAAGTATAGTATGAACTACCATAGATATGCAGGCTGTACTCCAACCTAGATCGAGGAAGATCCCTATAGATATGAAAGGGCAGCCTACAAGAAAAATGATAATGGCACCCATATATCAACCCCTGGTTTTTGGGAAGCACATTTCCTATGCTGATTTTTTCTTTTTTTTTTTTGGGGGGGGGGGGGTGTTCTGGAATAGATTTAGAGATATGGTTATTTCCGACATGTTTATATTATTGTGTAATGAATTGTGGTAATTTGAAGTGGAACAAATGGATATGTGTGATAATTGGAAAGAGATATAGATAGAAACTGCGTCTTTGCACTTCTGAACTCAACCAGGTAACTGCTTCCTTATTCTGGGAAACGGAACAGGTCCGAATTACGATAGGAAGTATGTTGAGTGGGAGAAGGAGAACGGAGATTATAGTGAGGAGGAGAAAGAAAATGAGTCGAAGTGTGTAGAGAGGAATCATTAATGTAACAGTGAAAAGGATTAATGTTGAAGAAACAAGATTATCTAAAGAGAAAAGACAGAAAGTGGGCGATAGATCATAATTCTGACACACCACTACTGATAGAACAGAAGGGAGAAGTAGCTCCATCAAATATAATTGCAGTGGCCCGACTAGAGAACAGGGGAAAGCAGAAGAGCCAAAAGAAGGACAATTAGAAAGCAAAGACTTATATCACACCCTGCCAGTTGCTTTTTGAGGTGACGAGGGCCACGGCAAAAATTTAACCAGAATTTGTGGAAGAGAAGAAACAGAGGTGCAATAAGTCGCACAGGACAGAGTAACTTACGAGACACTGTTACTGCCAGGAAGTCACATACATAGTTTATTATTTTCTCAGCAGTTATGTTCCACATATTTGAATACATGAGACATCATTGCCGCAGAAACAAAAAGCTGTGAATGAGATACCTTGCATCACGTAAGCCATATTTGTGATCAGAAAAAGGTGAGTAGGATTCTTGGAATTTGAGAAAATGGAAGTTAAGAAGGGTTTCAAAGACTTTAGAGATGGCAGAAATGAGACTAATGGGGCGATGGTCGGAAGCGTATGCACGTTCTTTCATAGGGATGTGGGTTGCACCAAGGAATGCATTTATGAAGAAAAAGTTTGGATTGCGACAGAGGCAAAAAATGTGAGCAAAGATCGGGGGTACCTCAGAGACGCACTTCTATAGGATTCGAAGAGGTTTGCTGTCTGGGCCATACATCTTGCCCACTCGAAGCTGGGAAGGCACTTTTGGGGACCCTATGTAAGAAAAATATGATATAGGTCATAGCAGAGGGCTTAGGCTCAGCAGGAGGACAAGACTCGGGAATCATCCAAACTGCATCAGAAGTAGAGAAGAATAAGGTAACCGAAGAGAACGGCTTAACAGCTGAAAAGTTACCTATAGTGTGATAATTTTGGAAGAAGGGAGAAACTGAATTACAGTGGTAAAGGATCAGAGAGATTTATCTTTAAAATAAATCAAATCGTCATAGTTTTTTTTTTTTATGAAATACTTGATTTTACAAAGAACAATGTCATAGTGATTCTGGTCAGAAACAAACGTGTAGTGGAATTAAAGGAAATAGAAGATTTTCATGGTCTGATACACTGCACCTTATGCGACAGCCAGCAAAGCAGATCAAACCCTGACTGTAGGTAAAAAGATCAACGAGAAGGGGCGTAGGATGCCATCCCAGCCAACATAACCTCAACTATATAGTCAACACAGCTGGAGGCATCCCGACCAGTGAACCAGTACCCATGCTAGGGAAGGTTAGTTAATATTCTGCGTTCTGTGAGTGATTCGGGTATTTCGACCGGGTATGAATGTTGCCAACCACTTCTTACCATTATTATGGAGGTTAGTATCAAGAATTTGAATGTATCAAATGCTTTACTGATGTCTACTGCCACTAGTGCTATGCGAAAGAGGTGGTGTGGTTGGTTCAATTTGTCCAGGATAAGTTGTGTGAGCTCAGTCTGTAGTGTGGTGGTGGAGCGCTTGGGTCGGAAACCATGGCATGTGAATGAGAATGGGATATTTTGTTTGATTCTGCTATGGATAATTTTTTCATAGAGTTAAGATAACGATGTAAGTGATATAAGGCTCTAGGAAGCGGGAGGAGTTGGATGGTCTGGACGGCTTTAGGATTGGTATTATGATGGCAAGTTTCAAGAAGTTGGGAAAATTGCTGTGCTGCAAATTAATGTTTGAAGATGTCTGTAAGAGCCTTGACCACAAATAGGCCATAGTGTTTTATGTGAAACCCTGTAGCACGAGAGTTATTTGAGGTTTCAACTGCACTGATTGTATCATTTGGAGTTATGGTGTGGGGAAGGGGGTGGGGGTGGATTTGCTGGATGTATCTTGTGTAGGGTTTTATAACTTTTCTATTTAGGGTTGAGGATGGTTTACGGCTGATTTTCAGTAGTGTTTCATGAGTGTGGTTGTCTGTTCTTTGGGAGAAGAGATTTTATTAATGTGGTTGTTGTGATTCACTGGCTTGAGGAATGAATGTGTCATTTTCATTCTGACTTTCAGTGATTTAGTTAGCAATTGTCATTTCGAGTCGGTTTCCTTGCTCTATGAGGTGAGTAATTTATGAAGAAAATTACAAATTATATTTCTTTCTGTACCCTTTTTGATAAAGTGTGAGACTACACAATCTTAGAATAAAAATGACCTATAGTGAAGTTTTGGCGATCTATTTGCACGAACTATATGAGGGCTGACCAGGCTGCTTCCCTGCAATTTGTGAAAATTTTTGGTGATTGTGTTGATTGGGCAAGCCAGATGGAGCGTTATCAGGATGGGCAGTGGTCAGAGGGTAGTTTGTACAACATGTTCCAGTTGGTCATTGAGTATAGTGGTGGTAAGCAGAACATGATTCTTGGCGAGGTCAAATGCTGAAGGTGGTGTTTGGTTTGTTGGTCAGGATAAGGAGACTGAGGGATGCAATTATTCTATGAGAAATTTGCCTTGGGATCAACGGCATTTGTGTTAAGCCAAGTGGAATTGTGGGCATTGAAATCTCCGTATAGGATAATATATATATATATATATATATATATATATATATATATATATATATATATATATATATATATATATATATATATATATATATATATATATATATATATATATATATATATATATATATATATATATACATATATATATATATATATATATATATATATATATATATATATATATATATATATGTATATATATATATATGTATATATATATATATATATATATATATATATATATATATATATATATATATATATATATATATATATATATATATATATATATATATATATATATATATATATATATATATATATATATATATATATATATATAGAAGTGCGTCTATCCTATAGCAGTGCGTCTCTGAGGTACCCCCGATCTTTGCTCACATTGAGTATAGTGGTGGTAAGCAGAACATGATTCTTGGCGAGGTCAAATACTGAAGGTGGTGTTTCGTTTGTTGGTCAGGATAAGGAGACTGAGGGATGCAATTATTCTATGAGAAATTTGCCTTGGGGATCAACGGCATTTGTGTTAAGACAAGTGGAATTGTGGGCATTGAAATCTCCGTATAGGATAATATATATATATATATATATATATATATATATATATATATATATATATATATATATATATATATATATATATATATATATATATATATATATATATATATATATATATATATATATATATATATATATATATATATATATATATATATATATATATATATATATATATATATATATATATATATATATATATATATATATATATATATATATATATATATATATATATATATATATATATATATATATATATATATATATATATATATATATATATATATATATATATATATATATATATATATATATATATATATATATATATATATATATATATATATATATATATATATATATATATATATATATATATATATATATATATATATATATATATATATATATATATATATATATATATATATATATATATATATATATATATATATATATATATATATATATATATATATATATATATATATATATATATATATATATATATATATATATATATATATATATATATATATATGGTTGTTTAATTTGTTTATGGATGGGGTTGTTAGGGAGGTAAATGCAAGAGTCTTGTAAAGAGGGGCAAGTATGAAGTCTGTTGGGGATGAGAGAGCTTGGGAAGTGAGTCAGTTGTTGTTCGCTGATGATACAGCGCTGGTGGCGGATTCATGTGAGAAACTGCAGAAGCTGGTGACGGAGTTTGGTAAAGTGTGTGGAAGAAGAAAGTTAAGAGTAAATGTGAATAAGAGCAAGGTTATTAGGTACAGTAGGGTTGAGGGTCAAGTCAATTGGGAGGTGAGTTTGAATGGAGAAAAATTGGAGGAAGTGAAGTGTTTTAGATATCTGGGAGTGGATCTGTCAGCGGATGGAACCATGGAAGCGGAAGTGGATCATAGGGTGGGGGAGGGGGCGAAAATTTTGGGAGCCTTGAAAAATGTGTGGAAGTCGAGAACATTATCCCGGAAAGCAAAAATGGGTATGTTTGAAGGAATAGTGGTTCCAACAATGTTGTATGGTTGCGAGGCGTGGGCTATGGATAGAGTTGTGCGCAGGAGGATGGATGTGCTGGAAATGAGATGTTTCACGACAATGTGTGGTGTGAGGTGGTTTGATCGAGTAAGTAACGTAAGGGTAAGAGAGATGTGTGGAAATAAAAAGAGCGTGGTTGAGAGAGCAGAAGAGGGTGTTTTGAAATGGTTGGGGCACATGGAGAGAATGAGTGAGGAAAGATTGACCAAGAGGATATATATGTCGGAGGTGGAGGGAACGAGGAGAAGAGGGAGACCAAATTGGAGGTGGAAAGATGGAGTGAAAAGGATTTTGTGTGATCGGGGCCTGAACATGCAGGAGGGTGAAAGGAGGGCAAGGAATAGAGTGAATTGGAGCGATGTGGTATACAGGGGTTGACGTGCTGTCAGTGGATTGAATCAAGGCATGTGAAGCGTCCGGGGTAAACCATGGAAAGCTGTGTAGGTATGTATATTTGCGTGTGTGGACGTGTGTATGTACTTGTGTATGGGGGGGGTTGGGCCATTTCTTTCGTCTGTTTCCTTGCGCTACCTCGCAAACGCGGGAGACAGCGACAAAGTATAAAAAAAAAAAAAAAAAAAATATATATATATATATATATATATATATATATATATATATATATATATATATATATATATATATATATATATATATATATATATATATATATATATATATATATATATATATATATATATATATATCTTTCATACTACTATTCGCCATTTCCCGCGTTAGCAAGGTAGCGTTAAGAACAGAGGACTAGGCCTCTGAGGGAATATCCTCACCTGGCCTCGTTCTCTGTTCCTTCTTTTGGAAAATCAAAAAAAAATGAGAGGGGAGGATTTCCAGCCCCCCGCTCCCTCCCCTTTTAGTCGCCTTCTACGACACGCAGGGAATACGTGGGAAGTATTCTTTCTCCCCTATCCCCAGGGATAATATATATATATATATATATATATATATATATATATTTTTTTTTTTTTTTTCATACTTTGTCGCTGTCTCCCGCGTTTGCGAGGTAGCGCAAGGAAACAGACGAAAGAAATGGCCCAACCCCCCCCCCCCATACACATGTACATACGTCCACACACGCAAATATACATACCTACACAGCCTTCCATGGTTTACCCCAGACGCTTCACATGCCTTGATTCAATCCACTGACAGCACGTCAACCCCTGTATACCACATCGCTCCAATTCACTCTATTCCTTGCCCTCCTTTCACCCTCCTGCATGTTCAGGCCCCGATCACACAAAATCTTTTTCACTCCATCTTTCCACCTCCAATTTGGTCTCCCTCTTCTCCTCGTTCCCTCCACCTCCGACACATATATCCTCTTGGTCAATCTTTCCTCACTCATTCTCTCCATGTGCCCAAACCATTTCAAAACACCCTCTTCTGCTCTCTCAACCACGCTCTTTTTATTTCCACACATCTCTCTTACCCTTACGTTACTTACTCGATCAAACCACCTCACACCACACATTGTCCTCAAACATCTCATTTCCAGCACATCCATCCTCCTGCGCACATCTCTATCCATAGCCCACGCCTCGCAACCATACAACATTGTTGGAACCACTATTCCTTCAAACATACCCATTTTTGCTTTCCGAGATAATGTTCTCGACTTCCACACATTTTTCAAGGTCCCAACATTTTCGCCCCCTCCCCCACCCTATGATCCACTTCCGCTTCCATGGTTCCATCCGCTGACAGATCCACTCCCAGATATCTAAAACACTTCACTTCCTCCAGTTTTTCTCCATTCAAACTCACCTCCCAATTGACTTGACCCTCACCCCTACTGTACCTAATAACCTTGCTCTTATTCACATTTACTCTTAACTTTCTTCTTCCACACACTTTACCAAACTCAGTCACCAGCTTCTGCAGTTTCTCACATGAATCAGCCACCAGCGCTGTATCATCAGCGAACAACAACTGACTCACTTCCCAAGCTCTCTCATCCCCAACAGACTTCATACTTGCCCCTCTTTCCAGGACTCTTGCATTTACCTCCCTAACAACCCCATCCATAAACAAATTAAACAACCATGGAGACATCACACACCCCTGCCGCAAACCTACATTCACTGAGAACCAATCACTTTCCTCTCTTCCTACACGTACACATGCCTTACATCCTCGATAAAAACTTTTCACTGCTTCTAACAACTTTCCTCCCACACCATATATTCTTAATACCTTCCACAGAGCATCTCTATCAACTCTATCATATGCCTTCTCCAGATCCATAAATGCTACATACAAATCCATTTGCTTTTCTAAGTATTTCTCACATACATTCTTCAAAGCAAACACCTGATCCACACATCCTCTACCACTTCTGAAACCGCACTATATATATATATATATATATATATATATATATATATATATATATATATATATATATATATATATATATATATATATATATATATATATGTATATATATATATATATATATATATATATATATATATATATATATATATATATATATATATATATATATATATATATATATATATATATATATATATATATATATATATATATATATATATATATATATATATATATGAAATAATAATAATAATAATAATAATAATAATAATAATAATAATAATAATAATAATAATAATAATAATAATAATAATATTAATAATAATGGTAATAATAATAATAATAATAATAAAAATAATAATAATAATAATAATAATAATAATAATAAAAATAATAATAATAATAATAATAATAATAATAATAATAATGATAATAATAATAATAATAATAATAATAATAATAATAATAATAATAATAATAATAATAATAATAATAATAATAATAATAATAATGATAATAATGATAATAATAATAATAATAATAATAATTATAATAATAATGATAATGATAATAATAATAATAATAATAGTAATAATAATAATAATAATAATAATAATAATGATAATAATAATAATAATAATAATAATAATAATAATAATAATAATAATAATAATAATAATAATAATAATAATAATAATAATAATGAAAATAATAATGATAATGATAATGATAATAACAATGATAATGATAATAATAATAATAATAATAATTATAATAATAATAATAATAATAATAATAATAATAATAATAATAATAATAATAATAATGAAAATAATAATTATAATGATAATAATAATAACAATGATAATGATAATAATAATAATAATAATAATAATAATAATAATAATAATAATAATAATAATAATAATAATAATAGTGATAATAATAATGATAATGATGATGATGATGATGATGATAATACAGATAGTAATAATCTCTCATGTTTGTTCTTGTTGCGACCTCGCTAATACGGGAAACGGTGAGCAATTATGAAAAACAATATGATAATGGTGATAATAGCACTGATCAACAACGTTTGACACTTTACATTTTGGAGTTGGAATATGTTTCCCTATGCGGATTCTTGGACGCTGAGTATGCAAATGTCCATGAACACGTTCCATTGCTTATGGTTTCCAAGAAAAATGCATGAATAGTTCACATCATATTGGTGACACAGGGTGCAGTCACTAATTTACCTTGATTAAACTCGACGCCTCTTCGCCTATCGCTTGTATTCAAGTCCTGGAACATCTCTTGTTACCGTCCAGCAATAGTTCACTAACATTGCTGAACTCCATTTACCTTGGTACCGTTTCTCGGTCGCCGAGATGTCTTGATGGCAACGGTAGCCTTGCTCATCTCTCACTGCGCTGCAGTCAGCTAGAAGAAATCTAAATGAGAGTGAAAATTTATCTTTAAAGTCGTATTGTAAATCATTTCCTGATAGGATGACAACAGGTTTCCCACAAACTCCTTGTTGTCAGTTTTGATGTTTTCTAGAAAGTGGGTTGCTGGCGCCAACAGGAAAGCATTCTACGCATTCTTGTTGTCGCTACTAAGGATGCGGCCGAACTGCTCATCACTGAAGAGCTCATGGATCTGTGGACAAACACGACACCCACTTTGATTTTCGCCTCATTTAGCCTTGGGAATTTCCCACCGATGTACCTAAGTGCCCGCCTATTTTCATCCATAGCCTTAATGAAGTTCTTCATAAAGCCCAGTTTGATGTGTATAGGTGGCAAAAAGATGTTTCTGGATTCTACCTGCGGTTTTATGCTGTAGGTTCTTTGTTCCTGGTTTTAGCAACCATCGGCAAGCCAAGTTCCTCTTGTTGTGATGGAAAGTCCTTACTCAACTATCGCATTTATGCAGGAAACAGCAAAACTTCGTGAAGCCTTGTTGCAAACCAAGTAAAACAGCAACAACCTTCAAGTTGCCACAAAACTGCCATAAGTGATTTCTTGTAGTATATGCAACTCAAAAGATGATGTCCTTAGATGGACTGCATGACCAACTGGAATTGACGATAACACGTTGACATCATGCAGCAGAATAGCTTTTAGACTCAACTTTAACGGGTCTACGAACAGTCTTCATTCCTCAGGGATATGATCAACATTGAGGGATACCATCAGACCATCTACATCGTTGAAGGCGAAGAAGTTACCTTCCATCTTTAAGAACGGAGCAAAATCTTCCTGGCGAGCACGAAACATAAATACTGCCACTTTCATATCAGTGGGATTTCAAGGCTACAGTCTCAAGCCCAACAGTTCTGCCTTACTCTTCGACATTTCCAGATCTCTGACGAGGCTGCTTAGTTCATTCTGCGTGATCTTATGTGGTTCAGCAGACGTCACCGTAGGCGAGAAATCGGGATCTCTTGATGTTGATGGCTCACATGTTTCACAAATTTCGTCATCCTGTTCGTCCACCGATTCCAGGGAATGTTAGTCTGGGGTTACACGCTGCCACAGCCAGTGCAAGTCGTACAGCTTGAGGCCTACCCAACATCTTTAAAAGCTAGAGCCAGTCAACACGTTTTAAGCGTCATATTCATGTTCAGATATCCAAAATAAGTATGATATAGCTCCTTTCATTTTCGAAACACTTTGGCTGTTGATCAATGTGGTAATGATAATAATAATGATTATGATAATGATGATAGCAATAATGATAATAATAATAAAAATAATAATGATAATGATAATGATAATAATAATGATAACAATAACAATGATAATAATAATGATAATAATAATAATGATAGTAATAATAATAATAATAATAATAATAATAATAATAATAATAATAATGATAATAATAATAATAATAATAATAATAATAATGATAATAATAATAATAATAATAATAATAATAATAATAATAATAATGATAATAATGATAATGATAATGATAATAATGTAAGGCATGTGTACGTGTAGGAAGAGAGGAAAGTGATTGGTTCTCAGTGAATGTAGGTTTGCGGCAGGGGTGTGTGATGTCTCCATGGTTGTTTAATTTGTTTATGGATGGTGTTGTTAGGGAGGTGAATGCAAGAGTTTTGGAAAGAGGGGCAAGTATGAAGTCTGTTGGGGATGAGAGAGCTTGGGAAGTGAGTCAGTTGTTGTTCGCTGATGATACAGCGCTGGTGGCTGATTCATGTGAGAAACTGCAGAAGCTGGTGACTGAGTTTGGTAAAGTGTGTGAAAGAAGAAAGTTAAGAGTAAATGTGAATAAGAGCAAGGTTATTAGGAACAGTAGGGTTGAGGGTCAAGTCAATTGGGAGGTGAGTTTGAATGGAGAAAAACTGGAGGAAGTGAAGTGTTTTAGATATCTGGGAGTGGATCTGGCAGCGGATGGAACCATGGAAGCGGAAGTGAATCATAGGGTGGGGGAGGGGGCGAAAATTCTGGGAGCCTTGAAGAATGTGTGGAAGTCGAGAACATTATCTCGGAAAGCAAAAATGGGTATGTTTGAAGGAATAGTGGTTCCAACAATGTTGTATGGTTGCGTGGCGTGGGCTATGGATAGAGTTGTGCACAGGAGGATGGATGTGCTGGAAATGAGATGTTTGAGGACAATGTGTGGTGTGAGGTGGTTTGATCGAGTAAGTAACGTAAGGGTAAGAGAGATGTGTGGAAATAAAAAGAGCGTGGTTGAGAGAGCAGAAGAGGGTGTTTTGAAATGGTTTGGGCACATGGAGAGAATGAGTGAGGAAAGATTGACCAAGAGGATATATGTGTCGGAGGTGGAGGGAACGAGGAGAAGAGGGAGACCAAATTGGAGGTGGAAAGATGGAGTGAAAAAGATTTTGTGTGATCGGGGCCTGAACATGCAGGAGGGTGAAAGGAGGGCAAGGAATAGAGTGAACTGGAGCGATGTGGTATACCGGGGTTGACGTGCTGTCAGTGGATTGAATCAAGGCATGTGAAGCGTCTGGGGTAAACCATGGAAAGCTGAGTAGGTATGTATATTTGCGTGTGTGGACGTATGTATATAAATGTGTATGGGGGCGGGTTGGGCCATTTCTTTCGTCTGTTTCCTTGCGCTACCTCGCAAACGCGGGAGACAGCGACAAAGCAAAAAAAAAAAAAGGTAATAATAACACTAATAATGATAATAATGATAATGATGATAATGATAATAATAGTAATAATGATAACAATAATAACGATAATAATGATAATGATGATAATGATAATAATAGTAATGATGATAACAATAATAATGATAATAAAAAGATAATGATAATAATGATAATAATTATAATAATAATAATAATAATAATAATAATAATAATAATAATAATAATAATAATAATGATAATAATAATAATTATCGAGGATGTAAGGAATGTGTACGTGTAGGAAGAGAGGAAAGTAAATGTAGGTTTGCGGCAGGGGTGTGTGATGTCTCCATGGTTGTTTAATTTGTTTATGGATGGGGTTGTTAGGGAGGTGAATGCAAGAGTTTTGGAAAGAGGGGCAAGTATGAAGTCTGTTGGGGATGAGAGAGCTTGGGAAGTGATTTAGTTGTGGTTCGCTGATGATACAGCGCTGGTGGCTGATTCATGTGAGAAACTGCAGAAGCTGGTGACTGAGTTTGGTAAAGTGTGTGAAAGAAGAAAGTTAAGAGTAAATGTGAAAAAGAGCATGGTTATTAGGTACAGTAGGGTTGAGGGTCAAGTCAATTGGGAGGTAGGTTTGAACGGAGAAAAACTGGAGGAAGTAAAGTGTTTTAGATATCTGGGAGTGGATCTGGCAGCGGATGGAACCATGGAAGCGGAAGTGAATCATAGGGTGGGGGAGGGGGCGAAAATCCTGGGATCCTTGAAGAATGTGTGGAAGTCAGAAAGAAAAAATGGGTATGTTTGAAGGAATAGTGGTTCCAACAATGTTGTATGGTTGCGAGGCGTGGGCTATGGATAGAGTTGTCCGCAGGAGGGTGGATGTGCTGGAAATGAAATGTTTTAGGACAATGTGTGGTGTGAGGTCGTTTGATCGAGTAAGTAATTTAAGGGTAAGAGAGATGTGTGGAGATAAAAAGAGCGTGGTTTACAGAGCAGAAGAGGGTGTTTTGAAATGGTTTGGGCACATGGAGAGAATGAGTAAGGAAAGATTGACCAAGAGGATATATGTGTCGGAGGTGGAGGGAACGAGGAGAAGTGGGAGACCAAATTGGAAGTGGAAAGATGGAGTGAAAAAGATTTTGTGTGATCGGGGCCTGAACATGCAGGAGGGTGAAAGGAGGGCAAGGAATAGAGTGACCGATCGATGTGGTATACCTGGGTTGACGTGCTGTCAGTGGATTGAATCAGGGCATGTGAAGCGTCTGGGGTAAACCATGGAAAGTTGTGTGGGGCCTGGATGTGGAAAGGGAGCTGTGGTTTCGGGCATTATTGCGTGGCAGCTAGAGACTGAGTGTGAACGAATGGGGCTTTTTGTTGTCTTTTCCTAGTGGTACCTCGCACACATGAGGGCGGAGGGGGAAGGTATTCCATGTGTGGCGAGGTGGCGATAGGAGTGAATGGGGGCAGACAGTGTGAATTGTGTGGCTGGGTATATATGTATGTGTCTGTGTATGTATATATATATGTACATTGAGATATATAGGTATGTATATTTGCGTGTGTGTACATGTGTGTGTATACATTGTGCATGGGGTTGGGTTGGGCCATTTCTTTCGTCTGTTTCCTTGCGCTACCTCGCAAACGCGAGAGACAGCGACAGAGCAAAATAAAAATGAATAATAATAATAATAATAATAATAATAATAATAATAATAATAATAATAATAATAATAATAATAATAATGATAATAATAACAATGATAATAATAATAATAATAATAATAATAATAATAATAATAATAATAATAATAATAATAATAATAATAATAATAATAATAATAATAATAATAATAATAATAATAATAATGATAATGATAAAAATAACAACAACAATAAAAACAAAAACAATGATAATAATAATAATAACAATAATTATAATAATAATATTAATAATAATAATAATAATAATAATAATAATAATAATAATAATAATAATAATAATGATAATAATGATAATAACCATAATAGTAATAATAATAATGATGATAATGATGATAATAATTTAAAATCTATAATTTATATTTTATAATATTCCGAGAGAAGGAACGGAGAAGTGGGCCAATTGAGGATATACATTCTAAGGCACACTCCTCTGTTCTTAACGCTTCCTAGCTAACGCGGGATAAGGCGAATATGTATGAAAAAAATTAATGATGATAATAATAGTAGTAATGAAAATGATAATAAAAGTAATGATAATTATAACAGCACAGATTATAAAGTTATGATAATAATGATAATGTGAGTATGTGATAGAATGTAAGAAAGTAAATTCTCGATTGATATGGGTAAAACTGAAAGTTGATGGAGAGAGATGGGTGATTATTGGTGCATATGCACCTGCGCATGACAAGAAAGATCATGAGAGGCAAGTGTTTTGGGAGCAGCTGAATGAGTGTGTTAGTGGTTTTGATGCACGAGACCGGGTTATAGTGATGGGTGATTTGAATGCAAAGGTGAGTAATGTGGCAGTTGAGGGAATAATTGGTATACATGGCGTGTTCAGTGTTGTAAATGGAAATGGTGAAGAGCTTGTAGATTTATGTGCTGAAAAAGGACTGATGATTGGGAATACTTGGTTTAAAAAGCGAGATATACATAAGTATACTTATGTAAGTAGGAGAGATGGCCAGAGAGCGTTATTGGATTACGTGTTAATTGACAGGCGCGCTAAAGAGAGACTTTTGGATGTTAATGTGCTGAGAGGTGCAACTGGAGGGATGTCTGATCATTATCTTGTGGAGGCTAAGGTGAAGATTTGTATGGGTTTTCAGAAAAGAAGAGTGAATGTTGGGGTAAAGATGGTGGTGAGAGTAAGTGAGCTTGGGAAGGTGACTTGTGTGAGGAAGTACTAGGAGAGAGTGAGTGCAGAATGGAAAAAGGTGAGAACAATGGAAGTAAGGGGAGTGGGGGAGGAATGGGATGTATTTAGGGAATCAGTGATGGATTGCGCAAAAGATGCTTGTGGCATGAGAAGAGTGGGAGGTGGGTTGATTAGAAAGGGTAGTGAGTGGTGGGATGAAGAAGTAAGAGTATTAGTGAAAGAGAAGAGAGAGGCATTTGGACGATTTTTGCAAGGAAAAAATGCAATTGAGTGGGAGACGTATAAAAGAAAGAGACAGGAGGTCAAGAGACAGGTGCAAGAGGTGAAAAAAAGGGCAAATGAGAGTTGGGGTGAGAGAGTATCATTAAATTTTAGGGAGAATAAAAAGATGTTCTGGAAGGAGGTAAATAAAGTGCGTAAGACAAGGGAGCAAATGGGAACTTCAGTGAAGGGCGCAAATGGGGAGGTGATAACAAGTAGTGGTGATGTGAGAAGGAGATGGAGTGAGTATTTTGAAGGTTTGTTGAATGTGTTTGATGATAGAGTGGCAGATATAGGGTGTTTTGGTCGAGGTGGTGTGCAAAGTGAGAGGGTTAGGGAAAATGATTTAGTAAACAGAGAAGAGGTAGTAAAAGCTTTGCGGAAGATTAAAGCCGGCAAGGCAGCAGGTTTGGATGGTATTGCAGTGGAATTTATTAAAAGAGGGGGTGACTGTATTGTTAACTGGTTGGTAAGGTTATTTAATGTATGTATGACTCATGGTGAGGTGCCTGAGGATTGGCGGAATGCGTGCATAGTGCCATTGTACAAAGGCAAAGGGGATAAGAGTGAGTGCTCAAATTACAGAGGTATAAGTTTGTTGAGTATTCCTGGTAAATTATATGGGAGGTATTGATTGAGAGGGTGAAGGCATGTACAGAGCATCAGATTGGGGAAGAGCAGTGTGGTTTCAGAAGTGGTAGAGGATGTGTGGATCAGGTGTTTTCTTTGAAGAATATATGTGAGAAATACTTAGAAAAGCAAATGGATTTGTATGTAGCATTTATTGATCTGGAGAAGGCATATGATAGAGTTGATAGAGATGCTCTGTGGAAGGTATTAAGAATATATGGTGTGGGAGGCAAGTTGTTAGAAGCAGTGAAAAGTTTTTATCGAGGATGTAAGGCTTCTGTACGTGTAGGAAGAGAGGAAAGTGATTGGTTCTCAGTGAATGTAGGTTTGCGGCAGGGGTGTGTGATGTCTCCATGGTTGTTTAATTTGTTTATGGATGGGGTTGTTAGGGAGGTGAATGCAAGAGTTTTGGAAAGAGGGGCAAGTATGAAGTCTGTTGGGGATGAGAGAGCTTGGGAAGTGAGTCAGTTGTTGTTCGCTGATGATACAGCGCTGGTGGCTGATTCATGTGAGAAACTGCAGAAGCTGGTGACTGAGTTTGGTAAAGTGTGTGAAAGAAGAAAGTTAAGAGTAAATGTGAATTAGAGCAAGGTTATTAGGTACAGTAGGGTTGAGGGTCAAGTCAATTGGGACGTGAGTTTGAATGGAGAAAAACTCGAGGAAGTGAAGTGTTTTAGATATCTGGGAGTGGATCTGGCAGCGGATGGAACCATGGAAGCGGAAGTGGATCATAGGGTGGGGGAGGGGGGCGAAAATTCTGGGAGCCTTGAAGAATGTGTGGAAGTCGAGAACATTATCTCGGAAAGCAAAAATGGGTATGTTTGAAGGAATAGTGGTTCCAACAATGTTGTATGGTTGCAAGGCGTGGGCTATGGATAGAGTTGTGCGCAGGAGGATGGATGTGCTGGAAATGAGATGTTTCAGGACAATGTGTGGTGTGAGGTGGTTTGATCGAGTAAGTAACGTAAGGGTAAGAGAGATGTGTGGAAATAAAAAGAGCGTGGTTGAGAGAGCAGAAGAGGGTGTTTTGAAATGGTTTGGGCACATGGAGAGAATGAGTGAGGAAAGATTGACCAAGAGGATATATGCGTCGGAGGTGGAGGGAACGAGGAGAAGAGGGAGACCAAATTGGAGGTGGAAAGATGGAGTGAAAAAGATTTTTTGTGATCGGGGCCTGAACATGCAGAAGGGTGAAAGGAGGGCAAGGAATAGAGTGAATTGGAGCGATGTGGTATACCGGGGTTGACGTGCTGTCAGTGGATTGAATCAAGGCATGTGAAGCGTCTGGGGTAAACCATGGAAAGCTGAGTAGGTATGTACATTTGCGTGTGTGGACGTATGTATATACATGTGTATGGGGGCGGGTTGGGCCATTTCTTTCGTATGTTTCCTTGCGCTACCTCGCAAACGCGGGAGACAGCGACAAAGCAAAAAAAAAAAAAATAATAATAATAATAATGATTATAATGATAATGATGATAATGATAATAATAGTAATAATGATAACAATAATAATGATAATAATGATAATGATGATAATGATAATAATAGTAATGATGATAACAATAATAATGATAATAAAAAGGATAATGATAATAATGATAATAATTATAATAATAATAATGATAATATTAATAATAATAATATTAATAATAATAATAATAATAATAATAATAATAATAATAATAATAATAATAATAATAATAAAAAATATAATAATAAAAAAAATAATAATAATAACAATACTAGTAATAATAATAATAATAATAATAATAATAATAATAATAATAATAATAATAATAATAATAATAATGATAATAATAATAATAATAATAATTATAATAATAATAATAATAATAATGATAATAATAATGTAATAATAATAATTATCGAGGATGTAAGGGATGTGCACGTGTAGGAAGAGAGGAAAGTGAATGTAGGTTTGCGGCAGGGGTGTGTGATGTCTCCATGGTATTTTAATTTGTTTATGGATGGGGTTGTTAGGGAGGTGAATGCAAGAGTTTTGGAAAGAGGGGCAAGTATGAAGTCTGTTGTGGATGAGAGAGCTTGGGAAGTGATTCAGTTGTGGTTCGCTGATGATACAGCGCTCGTGGCTGATTCATGTGAGAAACTGCAGAAGCTTGTGAATGAGTTTGGTAAAGTGTGTGAAAGAAGAAAGTTAAGAGTAAATGTGAAAAAGAGCATGGTTATTAGGTCCAGTAGGGTTGAGGGTCAAGTCAATTGGGAGGTATGTTTGAATGGAGAAAAACTGGAGGAAGTAAAGTGTTTTAGATATCTGGGAGTGGATCTGGCAGCGGATGGAACCATGGAAGCGGAAGTGAATCATAGGGTGGGGGAGGGGGCGAAAATCCTGGGATCCTTGAAGAATGTGTGGAAGTCGAGAAAGAAAATATGGGTATGTTTGAAGGAATAGTGGTTCCAACAATGTTGTATGGTTGCGAGGCTTGGGCTATGGATAGAGTTGTCCGCAGGAGGGTGGATGTGTTGGAAATGAAATGTTTTAGGACAATGTGTGGTGTGAGGTCGTTTGATCGAGTAAGTAATTTAAGGGTAAGAGAGATGTGTGGAGATAAAAAGAGCGTGGTTTACAGAGCAGAAGAGGGTGTTTTGAAATGGTTTGGGCACATGGAGAGAATGAGTAAGGAAAGATTGACCAAGAGGATATATGTGTCGGAGGTGGAGGGAACGAGGAGAAGTGGGAGACCAAATTGGAAGTGGAAAGATGGAGTGAAAAAGATTTTGTGCGTTCGGGGCCTGAACATGCAGGAGGGTGAAAGGAGGGCAAGGAATAGAGTGACCTATCGATGTGGTATACCGGGGTTGACTTGCTGTCAGTGGATTGAATCAGGGCATGTGAAGCGTCTGGGGTAAACCATCGAAAGTTGTGTAGGGCCTGGATGTGGAAAGGGAGCTGTGGTTTCGGGCATTATTGCGTGGCAGCTAGAGACTGAGTGTGAACGAATGGGGCTTTTTGTTGTCTTTTCCTAGTGGTACCTCGCACACATGAGGGCGGAGGGGGAAGGTATTCCATGTGTGGCGAGGTGGCGATGGGAGTGAATGGGGGCAGACAGTGTGAATTGTGTGGCTGGGTATATATGTATGTGTCTGTGTATGTATATATATGTGTACATTGAGATATATAGGTATGTATATTTGCGTGTGTGTACATGTTTGTGTATACATTGTGCATGGGGTTGGGTTGGGCCATTTCTTTCGTCTGTTTCCTTGCGCTACCTCGCAAACGCGAGAGACAGCGACAGAGCAAGATAAAAATGATTAATAATAATAATAATAATAATAATAATAATAATAATAATGATAATAACAATGATAATAATAATAATAATAATGATAATAATAATAATAATAATAATAATAATAATAATAATAATAATAATAATAATAATAATAATAATAATAATAATAATAATAATAATAACAATAATAATAATAATAATAATGATAAAAATGACAACAACAATAAAAACAAAAACAATGATAATAATGATAATAACAATAGTAATAATAATAATAATGATAATAATAATAATAATAATAATAATAATAATAATAATAATAATAATAATAATGATAATAATGATAATAACCATAATAGTAATAATAATAATGATGATAATGATGATAATAATTTAAAATCTATAATTTATATTTTATAATATTCCGAGAGAAGGAACGGAGAGGTGGGCCAATTGAGGATATACATTCTAAGGCACACTCCTCTGTTCTTAACGCTTCCTAGCTAACGCGGGATAAGGCGAATATGTATGAAAAAAATTAATGATGATAATAATAGTAGTAATGAAAATGATGATAAAATTAATGATGATTATAACAGTACAGATTATAAAATTATGATAATGATGATCATGTGAGTATGTGATAGAATGTAAGAAAGTAAATTCTCGATTAATATGGATAAAACTGAAAGTTGATGGAGAGAGATGGGTGATTATTGGTGCATATGCACCTGCGCATGAGAAGAAAGATCATGAGAGGCAAGTGTTTTGGGAGCAGCTGAATGAGTGTGTTAGTGGTTTTGATGCACGAGACCGGGTTATAGTGATGGGTGATTTGAATACAAAGGTGAGTAATGTGGCAGTTGAGGGAATAATTGGTATACATGGGGTGTTCAGTGTTGTAAATGGAAATGGTGAAGAGCTTGTAGATTTATGTGCTGAAAAAAGACTGATGATTGGGAATACCCTGGTTTAAAAAGCGAGATATACATAAGTATACTTATGTAAGTAGGAGAGATGGCCAGAGAGCGTTATTGGATTACGTGTTAATTGACAGGCGCGCGAAAGAGAGACTTTTGGATGTTAATGTGCTGAGAGGTGCAACTGGAGGGATGTCTGATCATTATCTTGTGGAGGCTAAGGTGAAGATTTGTATGGGTTTTCAGAAAAGAAGAGTGAATGTTGGGGTGAAGAGGGTGGTGAGAGTAAGTGAGCTTGGGTAGGAGACTTGTGTGAGGAAGTACCAGGAGAGACTGAGTACAGAATGGAAAAAGGTGAGAACAATGGAAGTAAGGGGAGTGGGGGAGGAATGGGATGTATTTAGGGAATCAGTGATGGATTGCGCAAAAGATGCTTGTGGCATGAGAAGAGTGGGAGGTGGGTTGATTGGAAAGGGTAGTGAGTGGTGGGATGAAGAAGTAAGAGTATTAGTGAAAGAGAAGAGAGAGGCATTTGGACGATTTTTGCAGGGAAAAAATGCAATTGACTGGGAGATGTATAAAAGAAAGAGACAAGGAGGTCAAGAGAAAGGTGCAAGAGGTGAAAAAAAGGGCAAATGAGAGTTGGGGTGAGAGAGTATCATTAAATTTTAGGGAGAATAAAAAGATGTTCTGGAAGGAGGTAAATAAAGTGCGTAAGACAAGGGAGCAAATGGGAACTTCAGTGAAGGGCGCAAATGGGGAGGTGATAACAAGTAGTGGTGATGTGAGAAGGAGATGGAGTGAGTATTTTGAAGGTTTGTTGAATGTGTTTGATGATAGAGTGGCAGATATAGGGTGTTTTGGTCGAGGTGGTGTGCAAAGTGAGAGGATTATGGAAAATGATTTGGTAAACAGAGAAGAGGTAGTAAAAGCTTTGCGGAAGATGAAAGCCGGCAAGGCAGCAGGTTTGGATGGTATTGCAGTGGAATTTATTAAAAAAGGGGGTGACTGTATTGTTGACTGGTTGGTAAGGTTATTTAATGTATGTATGACTCATGGTGAGGTGCCTGAGGATTGGCGGAATGCGTGGATAGTGCCATTGTACAAAGGCAAAGGGGATAAGAGTGAGTGCTCAAATTACAGAGGTATAAGTTTGTTGAGTATTCCTGGTAAATTATATGGGAGGTATTGATTGAGAGGGTGAAGGCATGTACAAAGCATCAGATTGGGAAAGAGCAGTGTGGTTTCAGAAGTGGTAGAGGATGTGTGGATCAGGTGTTTTCTTTGAAGAATGTATGTGAGAAATACTTAGAAAAGCAAATGGATTTGTATGTAGCATTTATGGATCTGGAGAAGGCATATGATAGAGTTGATAGAGATGCTCTGTGGAAGGTATTAAGAATATATGGTGTGGGAGGCAAGTTGTTAGAAGAAGTGAAAAGTTTTTATCGAGGATGTAAGGCTTGTGTACGTGTAGGAAGAGAGGAAAGTGATTGGTTCTCAGTGAATGTAGGTTTGCGGCAGGGGTGTGTGATGTCTCCATGGTTGTTTAATTTGTTTATGGATGGGGTTGTTAGGGAGGTGAATGCAAGAGTTTTGGAAAGAGGGGCAAGTATGAAGTCTGTTGGGGATGAGAGAGCTTGGGAAGTGAGTCAGTTGTTGTTCGCTGATGATACAGCACTGGTGGCTGATTCATGTGAGAAACTGCAGAAGCTGGTGACTGAGTTTGGTAAAGTGTTTGAAAGAAGAAAGTTAAGAGTAAATGTGAATAAGAGCAAGGTTATTAGGTACAGTAGGGTTGAGTGTCAAGTCAATTGGGAGGTGAGTTTGAATGGAGAAGAACTGGAGGAAGTGAAGTGTTTTAGATATCTGGGAGTGGATCTGGCAGCGGATGGAACCATGGAAGCGGAAGTGGATCATAGGGTGGGGGAGGGGGGCGAAAATTCTGGGAGCCTTGAAGAATGTGTGTAAGTCGAGAACATTATCTCGGAAAGCAAAAATGGGTATGTTTGAAGGAATAGTGGTTCCAACAATGTTGTATGGTTGCGAGGCGTGGGCTATGGATAGCGTTGTGCGTAGGAGGATGGATGTGCTGGAAATGAGATGTTTGAGGACAATGTGTGGTGTGAGGTGGTTTGATCGAGTAAGTAACGTAAGGTAAGAGAGATGTGTGGAAAAAAAAAGAGCGTGGTTGAGAGAGCAGAGAGGGTGTTTTGAAATGGTTTGGGGCAAAATGGAGAAGAATGAGGAGGAAAGATTGACCAAGGGTTTTATGTGTCGGAGGGGATGGGAACGAGGAGAAGAGGGAGACCAAATTGGAGGTGGAAAGATGGATTGAAAAAGTTTTGTGGATCGGGGCCTGAAACATGCAGGAGGGTGAAAGGAGTCAAGGAATATTTTTTTTTTTTTTTTTTTTTTTTTTTTTTTTTTTTTTTTTTTTTTTAAAAGGTTTTAATTTGGGGGAAAAATTTAGGAAAAATGAAAAATAATTTAGGGGGGGAAAAAAAAAACCAAAAATAATGGGGTAAAAATTTTTTGGGGGGGTTTAAATGGGGGGGTGAAAAAAAAATAATAATAGGGGGTTTTATTTGGGGTTTTATTTAATTAATAAATGGTTAATTTAAAAAGGAAATGATTATTTTAATTTTTTTTTAATAAAATTTATTAAATTTTTTTTTTTTTTTATTTAAAAAAAAAAAAAAAAAAAAATAATAATAACATATTTAAAGATAATAATAAAATTTTTAATATAAAAAAATTTAAAAATAAAAAAATTAAAAATAATAAATTTATAATAATAATAATAATAAAATAAAAATTTAATAAAAAAAATAAAATTTAAATAATAAAAAAAATAATTTAAAAATAATTATAATAATAATAATAAAAATTTAAAAATAATTTAAAGTAATAATAAATTATCGGGATGTAAGGATGTGAGTGTAGGAAGAGGGAAAGTAAATGTAGGTTTGCGGCAGGGGTGTGTGATGTCTCCATGGTTGTTTAATTTGTTTATGGATGGGGTTGTTAGGGAGGTGAATGCAAGAGTTTTGGAAAGAGGGGCAAGTATGAAGTCTGTTGGGGATGAGAGAGCTTGGGAAGTGATTTAGTTGTGGTTCGCTGATGATACAGCGCTGGTGGCTGATTCATGTGAGAAACTGCAGAAGCTGGTGACTGAGTTTGGTAAAGTGTGTGAAAGAAGAAAGTTAAGAGTAAATGTGAAAAAGAGCATGGTTATTAGGTACAGTAGGGTTGAGGGTCAAGTCAATTGGGAGGTAGGTTTGAACGGAGAAAAACTGGAGGAAGTAAAGTGTTTTAGATATCTGGGAGTGGATCTGGCAGCGGATGGAACCATGGAAGCGGAAGTGAATCATAGGGTGGGGGAGGGGGCGAAAATCCTGGGATCCTTGAAGAATGTGTGGAAGTCAGAAAGAAAAAATGGGTATGTTTGAAGGAATAGTGGTTCCAACAATGTTGTATGGTTGCGAGGCGTGGGCTATGGATAGAGTTGTCCGCAGGAGGGTGGATGTGCTGGAAATGAAATGTTTTAGGACAATGTGGGGTGTGAGGTCGTTTGATCGAGTAAGTAATTTAAGGGTAAGAGAGATGTGTGGAGATAAAAAGAGCGTGGTTTACAGAGCAGAAGAGGGTGTTTTGAAATGGTTTGGGCACATGGAGAGAATGAGTAAGGAAAGATTGACCAAGAGGATATATGTGTCGGAGGTGGAGGGAACGAGGAGAAGTGGGAGACCAAATTGGAAGTGGAAAGATGGAGTGAAAAAGATTTTGTGTGATCGGGGCCTGAACATGCAGGAGGGTGAAAGGAGGGCAAGGAATAGAGTGACCGATCGATGTGGTATACCTGGGTTGACGTGCTGTCAGTGGATTGAATCAGGGCATGTGAAGCGTCTGGGGTAAACCATGGAAAGTTGTGTGGGGCCTGGATGTGGAAAGGGAGCTGTGGTTTCGGGCATTATTGCGTGGCAGCTAGAGACTGAGTGTGAACGAATGGGGCTTTTTGTTGTCTTTTCCTAGTGGTACCTCGCACACATGAGGGCGGAGGGGGAAGGTATTCCATGTGTGGCGAGGTGGCGATAGGAGTGAATGGGGGCAGACAGTGTGAATTGTGTGGCTGGGTATATATGTATGTGTCTGTGTATGTATATATATATGTACATTGAGATATATAGGTATGTATATTTGCGTGTGTGTACATGTGTGTGTATACATTGTGCATGGGGTTGGTTGGGCCATTTCTTTCGTCTGTTTCCTTGCGCTACCTCGCAAACGCGAGAGACAGCGACAGAGCAAAATAAAAATGAATAATAATAATAATAATAATAATAATAATAATAATAATAATAATAATAATAATAATAATAATAATAATAATGATAATAATAACAATGATAATAATAATAATAATAATAATAATAATAATAATAATAATAATAATAATAATTATAATAATAATAATAATAATAATAATAATAATAATAATAATAATAATAATAATAATAATAATAATGATAATGATAAAAATAACAACAAAAATAAAAACAAAAACAATGATAATAATAATAATAACAATAATTATAATAATAATATTAATAATAATAATAATAATAATAATAATAATAATAATAATAATAATAATAATAATAATGATAATAATGATAATAACCATAATAGTAATAATAATAATGATGATAATGATGATAATAATTTAAAATCTATAATTTATATTTTATAATATTCCGAGAGAAGGAAAGGAGAAGTGGGCCAATTGAGGATATACATTCTAAGGCACACTCCTCTGTTCTTAACGCTTCCTAGCTAACGCGGGATAAGGCGAATATGTATGAAAAAAATTAATGATGATAATAATAGTAGTAATGAAAATGATAATAAAAGTAATGATAATTATAACAGCAAAGATTATAAAGTTATGATAATGATGATAATGTGAGTATGTGATAGAATGTAAGAAAGTAAATTCTCGATTGATATGGGTAAAACTGAAAGTTGATGGAGAGAGATGGGTGATTATTGGTGCATATGCACCTGCGCATGACAAGAAAGATCATGAGAGGCAAGTGTTTTGGGAGCAGCTGAATGAGTGTGTTAGTGGTTTTGATGCACGAGACCGGGTTATAGTGATGGGTGATTTGAATGCAAAGGTGAGTAATGTGGCAGTTGAGGGAATAATTGGTATACATGGCGTGTTCAGTGTTGTAAATGGAAATGGTGAAGAGCTTGTAGATTTATGTGCTGAAAAAGGACTGATGATTGGGAATACTTGGTTTAAAAAGCGAGATATACATAAGTATACTTATGTAAGTAGGAGAGATGGCCAGAGAGCGTTATTGGATTACGTGTTAATTGACAGGCGCGCTAAAGAGAGACTTTTGGATGTTAATGTGCTGAGAGGTGCAACTGGAGGGATGTCTGATCATTATCTTGTGGAGGCTAAGGTGAAGATTTGTATGGGTTTTCAGAAAAGAAGAGTGAATGTTGGGGTAAAGATGGTGGTGAGAGTAAGTGAGCTTGGGAAGGTGACTTGTGTGAGGAAGTACTAGGAGAGAGTGAGTACAGAATGGAAAAAGGTGAGAACAATGGAAGTAAGGGGAGTGGGGGAGGAATGGGATGTATTTAGGGAATCAGTGATGGATTGCGCAAAAGATGCTTGTGGCATGAGAAGAGTGGGAGGTGGGTTGATTAGAAAGGGTAGTGAGTGGTGGGATGAAGAAGTAAGAGTATTAGTGAAAGAGAAGAGAGAGGCATTTGGACGATTTTTGCAGGGAAAAAATGCAATTGAGTGGGAGACGTATAAAAGAAAGAGACAGGAGGTCAAGAGACAGGTGCAAGAGGTGAAAAAAAGGGCAAATGAGAGTTGGGGTGAGAGAGTATCATTAAATTTTAGGGAGAATAAAAAGATGTTCTGGAAGGAGGTAAATAAAGTGCGTAAGACAAGGGAGCAAATGGGAACTTCAGTGAAGGGCGCAAATGGGGAGGTGATAACAAGTAGTGGTGATGTGAGAAGGAGATGGAGTGAGTATTTTGAAGGTTTGTTGAATGTGTTTGATGATAGAGTGGCAGATATAGGGTGTTTTGGTCGAGGTGGTGTGCAAAGTGAGAGGGTTAGGGAAAATGATTTAGTAAACAGAGAAGAGGTAGTAAAAGCTTTGCGGAAGATTAAAGCCGGCAAGGCAGCAGGTTTGGATGGTATTGCAGTGGAATTTATTAAAAGAGGGGGTGACTGTATTGTTAACTGGTTGGTAAGGTTATTTAATGTATGTATGACTCATGGTGAGGTGCCTGAGGATTGGCGGAATGCGTGCATAGTGCCATTGTACAAAGGCAAAGGGGATAAGAGTGAGTGCTCAAATTACAGAGGTATAAGTTTGTTGAGTATTCCTGGTAAATTATATGGGAGGTATTGATTGAGAGGGTGAAGGCATGTACAGAGCATCAGATTGGGGAAGAGCAGTGTGGTTTCAGAAGTGGTAGAGGATGTGTGGATCAGGTGTTTTCTTTGAAGAATATATGTGAGAAATACTTAGAAAAGCAAATGGATTTGTATGTAGCATTTATGGATCTGGAGAAGGCATATGATAGAGTTGATAGAGATGCTCTGTGGAAGGTATTAAGAATATATGGTGTGGGAGGCAAGTTGTTAGAAGCAGTGAAAAGTTTTTATCGAGGATGTAAGGCTTCTGTACGTGTAGGAAGAGAGGAAAGTGATTGGTTCTCAGTGAATGTAGGTTTGCGGCAGGGGTGTGTGATGTCTCCATGGTTGTTTAATTTGTTTATGGATGGGGTTGTTAGGGAGGTGAATGCAAGAGTTTTGGAAAGAGGGGCAAGTATGAAGTCTGTTGGGGATGAGAGAGCTTGGGAAGTGAGTCAGTTGTTGTTCGCTGATGATACAGCGCTGGTGGCTGATTCATGTGAGAAACTGCAGAAGCTGGTGACTGAGTTTGGTAAAGTGTGTGAAAGAAGAAAGTTAAGAGTAAATGTGAATTAGAGCAAGGTTATTAGGTACAGTAGGGTTGAGGGTCAAGTCAATTGGGACGTGAGTTTGAATGGAGAAAAACTCGAGGAAGTGAAGTGTTTTAGATATCTGGGAGTGGATCTGGCAGCGGATGGAACCATGGAAGCGGAAGTGGATCATAGGGTGGGGGAGGGGGGCGAAAATTCTGGGAGCCTTGAAGAATGTGTGGAAGTCGAGAACATTATCTCGGAAAGCAAAAATGGGTATGTTTGAAGGAATAGTGGTTCCAACAATGTTGTATGGTTGCAAGGCGTGGGCTATGGATAGAGTTGTGCGCAGGAGGATGGATGTGCTGGAAATGAGATGTTTCAGGACAATGTGTGGTGTGAGGTGGTTTGATCGAGTAAGTAACGTAAGGGTAAGAGAGATGTGTGGAAATAAAAAGAGCGTGGTTGAGAGAGCAGAAGAGGGTGTTTTGAAATGGTTTGGGCACATGGAGAGAATGAGTGAGGAAAGATTGACCAAGAGGATATATGCGTCGGAGGTGGAGGGAACGAGGAGAAGAGGGAGACCAAATTGGAGGTGGAAAGATGGAGTGAAAAAGATTTTTTGTGATCGGGGCCTGAACATGCAGAAGGGTGAAAGGAGGGCAAGGAATAGAGTGAATTGGAGCGATGTGGTATACCGGGGTTGACGTGCTGTCAGTGGATTGAATCAAGGCATGTGAAGCGTCTGGGGTAAACCATGGAAAGCTGAGTAGGTATGTACATTTGCGTGTGTGGACGTATGTATATACATGTGTATGGGGGCGGGTTGGGCCATTTCTTTCGTATGTTTCCTTGCGCTACCTCGCAAACGCGGGAGACAGCGACAAAGCAAAAAAAAAAAAAAATAATAATAATAATAATGATTATAATGATAATGATGATAATGATAATAATAGTAATAATGATAACAATAATAATGATAATAATGATAATGATGATAATGATAATAATAGTAATGATGATAACAATAATAATGATAATAAAAAGGATAATGATAATAATGATAATAATTATAATAATAATAATGATAATATTAATAATAATAATATTAATAATAATAATAATAATAATAATAATAATAATAATAATAATAATAATAATAATAAAAAATGATAATAATAAAAAAAATAATAATAATAATAATACTAGTAATAATAATAATAATAATAATAATAATAATAATAATAATAATAATAATAATAATAATAATGATAATAATAATAATAATAATAATTATAATAATAATAATAATAATAATGATAATAATAATGTAATAATAATAATTATCGAGGATGTAAGGGATGTGCACGTGTAGGAAGAGAGGAAAGTGAATGTAGGTTTGCGGCAGGGGTGTGTGATGTCTCCATGGTATTTTAATTTGTTTATGGATGGGGTTGTTAGGGAGGTGAATGCAAGAGTTTTGGAAAGAGGGGCAAGTATGAAGTCTGTTGTGGATGAGAGAGCTTGGGAAGTGATTCAGTTGTGGTTCGCTGATGATACAGCGCTCGTGGCTGATTCATGTGAGAAACTGCAGAAGCTTGTGAATGAGTTTGGTAAAGTGTGTGAAAGAAGAAAGTTAAGAGTAAATGTGAAAAAGAGCATGGTTATTAGGTCCAGTAGGGTTGAGGGTCAAGTCAATTGGGAGGTATGTTTGAATGGAGAAAAACTGGAGGAAGTAAAGTGTTTTAGATATCTGGGAGTGGATCTGGCAGCGGATGGAACCATGGAAGCGGAAGTGAATCATAGGGTGGGGGAGGGGGCGAAAATCCTGGGATCCTTGAAGAATGTGTGGAAGTCGAGAAAGAAAATATGGGTATGTTTGAAGGAATAGTGGTTCCAACAATGTTGTATGGTTGCGAGGCTTGGGCTATGGATAGAGTTGTCCGCAGGAGGGTGGATGTGTTGGAAATGAAATGTTTTAGGACAATGTGTGGTGTGAGGTCGTTTGATCGAGTAAGTAATTTAAGGGTAAGAGAGATGTGTGGAGATAAAAAGAGCGTGGTTTACAGAGCAGAAGAGGGTGTTTTGAAATGGTTTGGGCACATGGAGAGAATGAGTAAGGAAAGATTGACCAAGAGGATATATGTGTCGGAGGTGGAGGGAACGAGGAGAAGTGGGAGACCAAATTGGAAGTGGAAAGATGGAGTGAAAAAGATTTTGTGCGTTCGGGGCCTGAACATGCAGGAGGGTGAAAGGAGGGCAAGGAATAGAGTGACCTATCGATGTGGTATACCGGGGTTGACTTGCTGTCAGTGGATTGAATCAGGGCATGTGAAGCGTCTGGGGTAAACCATCGAAAGTTGTGTAGGGCCTGGATGTGGAAAGGGAGCTGTGGTTTCGGGCATTATTGCGTGGCAGCTAGAGACTGAGTGTGAACGAATGGGGCTTTTTGTTGTCTTTTCCTAGTGGTACCTCGCACACATGAGGGCGGAGGGGGAAGGTATTCCATGTGTGGCGAGGTGGCGATGGGAGTGAATGGGGGCAGACAGTGTGAATTGTGTGGCTGGGTATATATGTATGTGTCTGTGTATGTATATATATGTGTACATTGAGATATATAGGTATGTATATTTGCGTGTGTGTACATGTTTGTGTATACATTGTGCATGGGGTTGGGTTGGGCCATTTCTTTCGTCTGTTTCCTTGCGCTACCTCGCAAACGCGAGAGACAGCGACAGAGCAAGATAAAAATGATTAATAATAATAATAATAATAATAATAATAATAATAATAATAATGATAATAACAATGATAATAATAATAATAATAATGATGATAATAATAATAATAATAATAATAATAATAATAATAATAATAATAATAATAATAATAATAATAATAATAATAATGATAATAATAACAATAATAATAATAATAATAATGATAAAAATGACAACAACAATAAAAACAAAAACAATGATAATAATGATAATAACAATAGTAATAATAATAATAATGATAATAATAATAATAATAATAATAATAATAATAATAATAATAATAATAATAATGATAATAATGATAATAACCATAATAGTAATAATAATAATGATGATAATGATGATAATAATTTAAAATCTATAATTTATATTTTATAATATTCCGAGAGAAGGAACGGAGAGGTGGGCCAATTGAGGATATACATTCTAAGGCACACTCCTCTGTTCTTAACGCTTCCTAGCTAACGCGGGATAAGGCGAATATGTATGAAAAAAATTAATGATGATAATAATAGTAGTAATGAAAATGATGATAAAATTAATGATGATTATAACAGTACAGATTATAAAATTATGATAATGATGATCATGTGAGTATGTGATAGAATGTAAGAAAGTAAATTCTCGATTAATATGGATAAAACTGAAAGTTGATGGAGAGAGATGGGTGATTATTGGTGCATATGCACCTGCGCATGAGAAGAAAGATCATGAGAGGCAAGTGTTTTGGGAGCAGCTGAATGAGTGTGTTAGTGGTTTTGATGCACGAGACCGGGTTATAGTGATGGGTGATTTGAATACAAAGGTGAGTAATGTGGCAGTTGAGGGAATAATTGGTATACATGGGGTGTTCAGTGTTGTAAATGGAAATGGTGAAGAGCTTGTAGATTTATGTGCTGAAAAAAGACTGATGATTGGGAATACCTGGTTTAAAAAGCGAGATATACATAAGTATACTTATGTAAGTAGGAGAGATGGCCAGAGAGCGTTATTGGATTACTTGTTAATTGACAGGCGCGCGAAAGAGAGACTTTTGGATGTTAATGTGCTGAGAGGTGCAACTGGAGGGATGTCTGATCATTATCTTGTGGAGGCTAAGGTGAAGATTTGTATGGGTTTTCAGAAAAGAAGAGTGAATGTTGGGGTGAAGAGGGTGGTGAGAGTAAGTGAGCTTGGGTAGGAGACTTGTGTGAGGAAGTACCAGGAGAGACTGAGTACAGAATGGAAAAAGGTGAGAACAATGGAAGTAAGGGGAGTGGGGGAGGAATGGGATGTATTTAGGGAATCAGTGATGGATTGCGCAAAAGATGCTTGTGGCATGAGAAGAGTGGGAGGTGGGTTGATTGGAAAGGGTAGTGAGTGGTGGGATGAAGAAGTAAGAGTATTAGTGAAAGAGAAGAGAGAGGCATTTGGACGATTTTTGCAGGGAAAAAATGCAATTGACTGGGAGATGTATAAAAGAAAGAGACAGGAGGTCAAGAGAAAGGTGCAAGAGGTGAAAAAAAGGGCAAATGAGAGTTGGGGTGAGAGAGTATCATTAAATTTTAGGGAGAATAAAAAGATGTTCTGGAAGGAGGTAAATAAAGTGCGTAAGACAAGGGAGCAAATGGGAACTTCAGTGAAGGGCGCAAATGGGGAGGTGATAACAAGTAGTGGTGATGTGAGAAGGAGATGGAGTGAGTATTTTGAAGGTTTGTTGAATGTGTTTGATGATAGAGTGGCAGATATAGGGTGTTTTGGTCGAGGTGGTGTGCAAAGTGAGAGGATTATGGAAAATGATTTGGTAAACAGAGAAGAGGTAGTAAAAGCTTTGCGGAAGATGAAAGCCGGCAAGGCAGCAGGTTTGGATGGTATTGCAGTGGAATTTATTAAAAAAGGGGGTGACTGTATTGTTGACTGGTTGGTAAGGTTATTTAATGTATGTATGACTCATGGTGAGGTGCCTGAGGATTGGCGGAATGCGTGGATAGTGCCATTGTACAAAGGCAAAGGGGATAAGAGTGAGTGCTCAAATTACAGAGGTATAAGTTTGTTGAGTATTCCTGGTAAATTATATGGGAGGTATTGATTGAGAGGGTGAAGGCATGTACAGAACATCAGATTGGGAAAGAGCAGTGTGGTTTCAGAAGTGGTAGAGGATGTGTGGATCAGGTGTTTTCTTTGAAGAATGTATGTGAGAAATACTTAGAAAAGCAAATGGATTTGTATGTAGCATTTATGGATCTGGAGAAGGCATATGATAGAGTTGATAGAGATGCTCTGTGGAAGGTATTAAGAATATATGGTGTGGGAGGCAAGTTGTTAGAAGAAGTGAAAAGTTTTTATCGAGGATGTAAGGCTTGTGTACGTGTAGGAAGAGAGGAAAGTGATTGGTTCTCAGTGAATGTAGGTTTGCGGCAGGGGTGTGTGATGTCTCCATGGTTGTTTAATTTGTT
>NC_092227.1:35007223-35084723 GCF_036320965.1 Panulirus ornatus | reverse complement strand
AATAGTTTACACCAGTTACTGTTACACCTTTGCTCGAGCGTAGTGTAATGTTGGAGTACAGTGTAGAGTTAAGGTAAGAGATATTGTTGGATCATTGTTGGAATACTATATATACTATATATATATATATATATATATATATATATATATATATATATATATATATATATATATATATATATATATATATATATATATATATATATATATATATCTTTCTTTCTTTCATACTATTCGCCATTTCCCGCGTTAGCGAGGTAGCGTTAAGAACAGAGGACTGGGCCTTAGAGGGAATATCCTCACCTGACCCCCTTCTCTGTTCCTTCTTTTGGAAAATTAAAAAAAAAACGAGAGGGGAGGATTTCCAGCCACCCGCTCCCTCCCCTTTTAGTCGCCTTCTACAACACGCAGGGAATACGTGGGAAGTATTCTTTCTCCCCTATCCCCAGGGATAATATATATATATATATATATATATATATATATATATATATATATATATATATATATATATATATATATATATATATATATATATATATATATATATATATATATATATATATATAAGACTAGGGAGCGTAAGACAAGGGAGCAAATGGGAACTTCAGTGAAGGGCGCAAATGGGGAGGTGATAACAAGTAGTGGTGATTTGAGGAGATGGAGTGAGTATTTTGAAGGTTTGTTGAATGTGTTTGATGATAGAGTGGCAGATATAGGGTGTTTTGGTTGAGGTGGTGTCCAAAGTGAGAGGGTTAGGGAAAATGATTGGGTAAACAGAGAAGAGGTAGTAAAAGCTTTGCGGAAGATGAAAGCCGGCAAGGCAGTAGGTATGGATGGTATTGCAGTGGAATTTATTAAAAACGGGGGTGACTGTATTATTGACTGGTTGGTAAGGTTATTTAATGTATGTATGACTCATGGTGAGGTGCCTCAGGATTGGCGGAATGCGTGCATAGTGCCATTGTACAAAGGCAAAGGGATAAGAGTGAGTGCTCAAATTACAGAGGTATAAGTTTGTTGAGTATTCCTGGTAAATATATGGGAGGGTATTGATTGAGAGGGTGAAGGCACCAGATTGGGGAAGAGCAGTGTGGTTTCAGAAGTGGTAGAGGATGTGTGGACCAGGTGTTTGCTTTGAAGAATGTGTGTGAGAAATACTTAGAAAAGCAAATGGATTTGTATGTAGCATTTATGGATCTGGAGAAGGCATATGATAGAGTTGATAGAGATGCTCTGTGGAAGGTATTAAGAATATATGGTGTTGGAGGCAAGTTGTTAGAAGCAGTGAAAAGTTTTTATCGAGGATGTAAGGCATGTGTACGTGTTGGAAGAGAGGAAAGTGATTGGTTCTCAGTGAATATAGGTTTGCGGCAGGGGTGTGTGATGTCTCCATGGTTGTTTAATTTGTTTATGGTTGGGGTTGTTAGGGAGGTGAATGCAAGAGTTTTGGAAAGAGCGGCAAGTATGCAGTCTGTTGTGGATGAGAGAGCTTGGGAAGTGAGTCAGTTGTTGTTCGCTGATGATACAGCGCTGGTGGCTGATTCATGTGAGAATCTGCAGAGGCTGGTGACTGAGTTTAGTAAAGTGTGTGAAAGAAGAAAGTTGAGAGTAAATTTGAATACGAGCAAGGTTATTAGGTACAGTAGTGTTGATGGTCAAGTCAATTGGGAGGTAAGTTTGAATGGAGAAAAACTGGAGGAAGTAAAGTGTTTTAGATATCTGGGAGTGGATCTGGCAGCGGATGGAACCATGGAAGCGGAAGTGAATCATAGTGTGGGGGAGGGGGCGAAAATCCTGGGTGCCTTGAAGATTGTGTGGAAGTCGAGAACATTATCTCGGAAAGCAAAAATGGCTATGTTTGAAGGTATAGTGGATCCAAGAATGTTGTATGGTTGCGAGGCGTGGGCTATGGATAGAGTTGTGCGCAGGAGGGTGGATGTGCTGGAAATGAGATGTTTAAGGACAATATGTGGTGTGAGGTGGTTTGATCGAATAAGTAATGTAAGGGTAAGAGAGATGTATGGAAATAAAAAGAGCGTGGTTGAGAGAGCAGAAGAGGGTGTTTTGAAATGGTTTGGGCACATGGAGAGAATGAGTGAGGAAAGATTGACCAAGAGGATGTATGTGTCGGAGGTTATTCCATGTATGGCGAGGTGGCGATGGGAATGAATAAAGGCAGACAGTGCGAATTGTGTGCATGTGTATGTATGTATGTGTCTGTGTGTATATATATATGTGTACATTGAGATGTATGGGTATGTATATTTGCGTGTGTGGACGTGTATGTATATTCATGTGTATCGGTTGGGTTGGGCCATTTCTTTCGTCTGTTTCCTTGCGCTACCTCGCAAACGCGGGAGACAGCGACAAAGTAAAATAATACAAAAATAATATATTTCATTGATAAATCCCTTAAGTTAGTAGAGAAATCATTTTATAGAGTTGATCCTAAACCTCCCATTAAAACCAAGAATCTTTTAGTTCTCCCTTTTAATAATAATTTTACTTTGCTTCCCATGTTGCTTAAATCCTTTAATGTGAATGTTGCTTTTAGCAACAATAATACTATAAAGAATATCTTAATCAGGAATTCACCAGAAAATTCTCTTGGATACATCTATAAAGTGCTTTGTGGAAACTCTGGTAAATTTTATGTTGGTCAGATTGGTAAGGATCTTTCTGTTAAACGTAAGGAACATAAATATAGTATAAGAACGGGACAAGAATCAAATGCCTTGTTTAATCACGTTGAAAACTATGATCATTGTATTGACTGGAGTAACGCCATCTCAGTTATTAACTCTAACTCTATTACCAAGAGAAATATCATTGAATCTTCTATTATCAAATACACAAAGAATTATAATCTTAATATTAGTGATGGTCTGTACAAATTAGATAACTTTATTGTTGATAAAATTTGTAAAATGATAAGTTCATGAATGCTCATTGTATGTTTTGGACAATCACATGTTTACAAAATGGCGTCCTAGCTTCGTCTCTTCGATGTATATCAACTGACTTTTATATTTCTCTCTTGTGCCTCCCCTGATGATGTGATTATTACGCGAAATTGCACTTGGGAACTTTTCGTGTTTCATATATATATATATATATATATATATATATATATATATATATATATATATATATATATATATATATATATATATATATATATATATATATATATATGTATGTGTGTGTGTGTGTGTGTGTGTATAGACTTCTCGTTCTTCCATTATTACCAGTATAACTTAAGACTGAGTTCCAGGGCGACCAGTTAGATAGTTAACAAAGTAAATTAAGTCATGTTATTTTACTAGATCTGATAAGTGTATCCTCACCAATCATACATGACAACATTTTATAATGTACAAAGATTGCCTTTTCGTCTGATTTTCATGGACAGTTACTAAGACTATTAATTTTTCCACAGTGACTTCACCTCATCAGCACCAACATCAGCTTAGTCAGGAGGAGGAACTTCACTCACAGTATTACAATCTACAAGCTGACCTACGCAGCCTACGCCTTCAGCACAACAATCAGCGAGAGGCTCCTCATGTACAACAGCCTGAACACACCCAACCGCAACCGCATCATAGCATAAAGGACTTCCAGGGGGAGAGCCATGAATCTTGTTACCCACACCTACATCAAGAGGTGCATTCTCGCCAACCACACGAGAAACACGTATGCAAATATCATGTACATCAGGTTAAGCCGAGCCATCAGCCACATCACCGCCAGAAATATCCTTATAGCCTTCAACGGGAACACCATCATCATCACCAAAATCACGAACATCAGCAACCAGAAGAAAGGGGACATGACAGTCTGCAGCAGCATCAATCCCACCACCACCACCACCATCACCACCGCCCACAGCAGCAACGGGCGCAGCAAAAACGTCGCCTGCGGAAGAGGCACCAACGTTTCGAGCACCGCCTCCCGCATCGTCACCAGCGAAGGCCTTACCGACTGCAGTTTACCCAGTCTGAGTACCGACAGACTGTGTCAGAGGACATACCCCCCAATACCTCCATCCTCACGGTGAGAACAACCACCACAACTACCATCTTATTTCTGATGATCTCTGTCATTTTTCTTTTTAATCAGCTGTGTGCTCGCATGCATCTTACCATAACAACACTTTGCAACACTGCATTCCCTCAAATCTTACCAAGAATGTTTCCACACACGAGTCACCCTGCTCACCAAGATACACATATATTGCAATTGATTCCCATCTTTACATTACTAACTCGTCTTTACGTGATTTTTCCGTATATACACACAAGTTTCAATACCCTTCAATCGTGTGGTTGTTGCCTCAATCTGCTATAAGTATCATTAATGATGTTTGTGCTTTTGTCAATTCGTCTGTCTGTGGAAAAGCTACATTGCTGGCCAATGGGGTAAAAGTTTTCACAGTGAGAATTAGAATGTAATGAAGAAGAGTTAACTGATCATAAGGGTGTGGTAAAGATGAAGGTGTAATGACGGACTTTTACTTAACCGTTGAGGAGTATACTGAATATGAGCGTAGTGGGGATAAGGCAGCAGTGAAGAGTAAAGTGTAGTGAGGATGCATGCTTACTGAACATAAGGATGGCATAAAGTTGCAGTGTAATGGATATCATAATGTGAATATAATAGGGAAGTTGAAATATCATAGTAGTGAGTAGAAGAATGTATCAAAGATAAATGTGTTTAAAAAAGAAGTTTTAGTGAAGAGAAGAGTTGCAGTGAAGATGATGTAGGAAACCTGGAGTCTAGTGAAGATGAGGGTGTAATGACAATGTAGTTTGGTGAAAGTAAGTGTGTAGTGAAAATGGTCCAAACAGTCCAAGTTGCCGGGCGAAGAAGCTATAACTTATGAACACTGTAGATGGAATCGGCTGTGTTTTTTAGGTTCATATAATGAAAGAAGTAGAAGACAATACATGTAACTCCCTGTAGTGCCTCTGGTGTACATGGTAGCGTGAGTAGAGGCCATAACCTAAATGAAACGAATGCCAGACAACTGCATCGGGTTAGTCTTCCCTTGTGTGTAACTTTGGTCTCAGCTTACCTAGGGGTCAGTCCCCGTACCAACATAAATAATGGAGAAATGCTGGTGCAAGACACGGAGTACCAGATAATACTGCCATTATCACGGAAGGTTTCATGCGGGTTCTACGTCAGGGCAATAATTCCCTGTCTTTGCAACCAGGGATGAGGAACATGATATCAGTAGGATGAGTGAGTAACATGCAGTATCCTCTTCTAGGGTAATCTTTCTCTGAGATATACAAGGATATATTCAGATCAATCAGCCGATGATATAACAAAATATATTTCTAATGTGTTTCATTGGAATAGTGTTACCACTACGTCGTAGTTCATTTTGGTTTAAGAGGGTTGCCATGGCTGGTTGGTCATAAATGGATCTCATAAAATCTAGTGGAAAAGGGTTCTACCTATTCAACCCCCTAAAGGTTATCTGGTATTACCAATACTCTCAGGTTCATCCTTCTGATTACTCTTTCTCGTTCAGGGATGTTATCAAGTTATAAAAGACATAGTATCGTTCCTGGTATCTGGAGAGCTTTTGTAGCCCTAAGGGCTTTCAAATGATTACAAAATTGTACATCTCACCGACCCTCTAAATATATAAATATTTATATCTATATCTGTATCTATCTATCTATCTATATATATATATATATATATATATATATATATATATATATATATATATATATATATATATATATATATATATATATATATATATATATATATATATATATATATATATATACATATATATACATATATATATATATATATATATATATATATATATATATATATATATATATATATATATATATATATATATATATATATATATATATATATATATATATATATATATATATATATATATATATATATATATATATATATATATATATATATATATATATATATATGTATATATATATATATATATATATATATATATATATCTATCTATATATATATATATATATATATATATATATATATATATATATATATATATATATATATATATATATATATATCTACAAGCTCTTCACCATTTCCATTTACAACACTGAACACCCCATGCATACCAATTATTCCCTCAACTGCCACATTACTCACCTTTGCATTCAAATCACCCATCACTATAACCCGGTCTCGTGCATCAAAACCGCTAACACACTCATGTAGCTGCTCCCAAAACACTTGCCTCTCATGATCTTTCTTCTCATGCCCAGGTGCATATGCACCAATAATCACCCACCTCTCTCCATCAACTTTCAATTTTACCCATATTAATCGAGAATTTACTTTCTTACATTCTATCACATACTCCCACAACTCCTGTTTCAGGAGTATTGCTACTCCTTCCCTTGCTCTTGTCCTCTCACTAACCCCTGACTTCACTCCCCAGACATTTCCAAACCACTCTTCCCCTTTACCCTTGAGCTTCGTTTCACTCAGAGCCAAAACATCCAGGTTCCTTTCCTCAAACATACTACCTATCTCTCCTTTTTTCACATCTTGGTTACATCCACACACATTTAGGCACCCCACTCTGAGCCTTCGAGGAGGATGATCACTCCCCGCGTGACTCCTTCTTCTGTTTCCCATTTTAGAAAGTTAATACAAGGATTTATGTGCTGAAAAAGGACTGATGATTGGGAATACCTGGTTTAAAAAGCGAGATATACATAAGTATACTTATGTAAGTAGGAGAGATGGCCAGAGAGCGTTATTGGATTACGTGTTAATTGACAGGCGTGCGAAAGAGAGACTTTTGGATGTTAATGTGCTGAGAGGTGCAACTGGAGGGATGTCTGATCATTATCTTGTGGAGGCTAAGGTGAAGATTAGTATGGGTTTTCAGAAAAGAGGAGTGAATGTTGGGGTGAAGAAGGTGGTGAGAGTAAGTGAGCTTGGGAAGGAGACCTGTGTGGGGAAGTACCAGGAGAGACTGTGTACAGAATGGAAAAAGGTGAGAACAATGGAAGTAAGGGGAGTTGGGGAGGAATGGGATGTATTTAGGGAATCAGTGATGGATTGCGCAAAAGATGCTTGTGGCATGAGAAGAGTGGGAGGTGGGCTGTTTAGAAAGGGTAGTGAATGGTGGGATGAAGAAGTAAGAGTATTAGTGAAAGAGAAGAGAGAGGCATTTGGACGATTTTTGCAGGGAAAAAATGCAATTGAGTGGGAGAAGTATAAAAGAAAGAGACAGGAGGTCAAGAGAAAGGTGCAAGAGGTGAAAAAAAGGGCAAATGAGAGTTGGGGTGAGAGAGTATCATTAAATTTTAGGGAGAATAAAAAGATGTTCTGGAAGGAGGTAAATAGGGTGCGTAAGACAAGGGAGCAAATGGGAACTTCAGTGAAGGGCGTAAATGGGGAGGTGATAACAAGTAGCTGTGATGTGAGAAGGAGATGGAATGAGTATTTTGAAGGTTTGTTGAATGTGTCTGATGACAGAGTGGCAGATATAGGGTGTTTTGGTCGAGGTGGTGTGCAAAGTGAGAGGGTTAGGGAAAATGATTTGGTAAACAGAGAAGAGGTAGTAAAAGCTTTGCGGAAGATGAAAGCCGGCAAGGCAGCAGGTTTGGATGGTATTGCAGTGGAATTTATTAAGAAAGGGGGTGACTGTATTGTTGACTGGTTGGTAAGGTTATTTAATGTATGTATGACTCATGGTGAGGTGCCTGAGGATTGGCGGAATGCGTGCATAGTGCCATTGTACAAAGGCAAAGGGGATAAGAGTGAGTGCTCAAATTACAGAGGTATAAGTTTGTTGAGTATTCCTGGTAAATTATATGGGAGGGTATTGATTGAGAGGGTGAAGGCATGTACAGAGCATCAGATTGGGGAAGAGCAGTGCGGTTTCAGAAGTGGTAGAGGATGTGTGGATCAGGTGTTTGCTTTGAAGAATGTATGTGAGAAATACTTAGAAAAGCAAATGGATTTGTATGTAGCATTTATGGATCTGGAGAAGGCATATGATAGAGTTGATAGAGATGCTCTGTGGAAGGTATTAAGAATATATGGTGTGGGAGGCAAGTTGTTAGAAGCAGTGAAAAGTTTTTATCGAGGATGTAAGGCATGTGTACGTGTAGGAAGAGAGGAAAGTGATTGGTTCTCAGTGAATGTAGGTTTGCGGCAGGGGTGTGTGATGTCTCCATGGTTGTTTAATTTGTTTATGGATGGGGTTGTAAGGGAGGTAAATGCAAGAGTCCTGGAAAGAGGGGCAAGTATGAAGTCTGTTGGGGATGAGAGAGCTTGGGAAGTGAGTCAGTTGTTGTTCGCTGATGATACAGCACTGGTGGCTGATTCATGTGAGAAACTGCAGAAGCTGGTGACTGAGTTTGGAAAAGTGTGTGGAAGAAGAAAGTTAAGAGTAAATGTGAATAAGAGCAAGGTTATTAGGTACAGTAGGGTTGAGGGCCAAGTCAATTGGGAGGTGAGTTTGAATGGAGAAAAACTGGATGAATTGGATCGATGTGGTATACCGGGGTTGACGTGCTGTCAGTGGATTCAATCAGGGCATGTGAAGTATCTGGGGTAAACCATGGAAAGCTGTGTAGGTATGTATATTTGCGTGTGTGGACGTATGTATATACATGTGTATGGGGGGGGGGGTTGGGCAATTTCTTTCGTCTGTTTCCTTGCGCTACCTCGCAAACGCGGGAGACAGCGACAAAGTATAATAAAAAAAATAATAATAATAATATATATATATATATATATATATATATATATATATATATATATATATATATATATATATATATATATATATACATATATATGTTCATACTACCTGCCATTTCCCGCGTTAGCGAGGTAGCGTTAAGAAGAGACGACTTACCCTTTGAGGGAATATCCTCACTTGGCCCCCTTCTCTGTTCCTTCTTTTGGATAATTAAAAAAGTTTCGGGAGGATTTCCAGCTCCCGCTCACTTCCCTCTTAGTCGCCTCCTACGACACGCAAGGAATACGTGGGAAGTATTCTTTCTCCCCTATCCCCAGGGATATATATATATATATATATATATATATATATATATATATATATATATATATATATATATATATATATATATATATATATATATATATATATATATATACATATTCATATTTTTGGTTTCAGAAGTGGTAGAGGATGTGTGGATCAGGTGTTTACTATTTAGAATGTATGTGAGAAATACTTAGAAAAGCAAATGGATTTGTATGTACCATATATGGATCTGGAGAAGGGATATGAGTTGATAGAGATGCTCTGTGGAAGGTAACAAGAATATATGGTGTTGGAGGCAAGTTTTTAGAGGCAGTGAAAAGTTTTTATCAAGGATGTAAGGCATGTGTAAGTGCAGGAAGAGAGGAAAGTGATTGGTTCTCAGGGTAGTGAGTGGTGGGATGAAGAAGTAAGATTATTAGTGAAAGAGAAGAGAGAGGCATTTCGACGATTTTTTCAGGGAAAAAATGCAATTGAATGGGAGATGTATAAAAGAAAGAGACAGTAGGTCAAGAGAAAGGTGCACGAGGTGAAAAAGAGGGCAAATGAGAGTTGGGGTGAGACAGTATCATTAAATTTTAGGGAGAAGAAAACGATTTTCTGGAAGGAGGTAAATAAAGTAAGTAAGACAAGGGAACAAATGGGAACTTCAGTGAAGGGCGCAAATGGGGAGGTGATAACAAGTAGTGGTGATGTGAGAAAGAGATGGAGTGAGTATTTTGAAGGTTTGTTGAATGTGTTTGATGATAGAGTGGCAGATATAGGGTGTTTTGGTCGAGGTGGTGTGCAAAGTGAGAAGGTTAGGTAAAATGATTTGGTAAACAGAGAAGAGGTAGTAAAAGCTTTGCGGAAGATGAAAGCCGGCAAGGCGGCAGGTTTGAATATATATATATATATATATATATATATATATATATATATATATATATATATATATATATATATATATATATATATATATATATATATATATATATATATATTTTTTTTTTTTTTCTTTTTTTCTCTTGCTTTGTCGCTGTCTTCCGCGTTTGCGAGGTAGTGCAAGGAAACAGACGAAAGAAATGGCCCAACCCACCCCCATACACATGTATATCCATACGTCCACACACGCATATGTACATACCTACACAGCATTCCATGGTTTACCCCAGACGCTTCACATGCCCTGATTCATTCCACTGACAGCACGTCAACCCCGGTATACCACATCGATCCAATTCACTCTATTCCTTGACCTCCTTTCACCCTCCTGCATGTTCAGGCCCCGATCACACAAAATCTTTTTCACTCCATCTTTCCACCTCCAATATGTTCTCCCACTTCTCCTCGTTCCCTCCACCTCCGACACATATATCCTCTTCGTCAATCTTTCCCCACTCATTCTCTCCATGTGCCCAAACCATTTCAAAACACCCTCTTCTGCTCTCTCAACCACGCTCAATTTATTTCCACACATCTCTCTTACCCTTACGTTACTTACTCGATCAAACCACCTCTCACCACACATTGTCCTCAAACATCTCATTTCCAGCATATCCATCCTCCTGCACACAACTCTATCCATAGCCCACGCCTCGCAACCATATAACATTGTTGGAACTACTATTCCTTCAAACATACCCATTTTTGCTTTCAGAGATAATGATCTCGACTTTCACACATTCTTCAAGGCTCCCAGGATTTTCGCCCCTTTCCCCACCCTATGATCCACTTACGCTTCCATGGTTCCATCCGCTGCCAGATCCACTCCCAGATATCTAAGACACTTTACTTCCTCCAGTTTTCCTCCATTCAAACTTACCTCCCAATTGACTTGACCCTCAACCCTACTGTACCTAATAACCTTGCTGGTATTCACATTTACTCTTAACTTTCTTCTTTCACACACTTTACCAAACTCAGTCACCAGCTTCTGCCTCGCAAACGCGGGAGACAGCGACAAAGCAAAAAAAAAAAAAGAAAAAAAAAAAAAAAATATATATATATATATATATATATATATATATATATATATATATATATATATATATATATATATATATATATATATATATATATTTTATATATATATATATATATATATATATATATATATATATATATATATATATATATATATATATATATATATATATATATATATTTTTTTTTTTTTTTTCTACGACACGCGAGGAATACGTGGGAAGTATTCTTTCACCCCTATCCCCAGGGATAATATACATATATATATACATATACACATACACACACATACACATACATACGCACATATACACACACACACACACACATACATATATATATACATATGAAAAATGTAGAAAATTGAAACTTCTAGCTTGAAATGAATGAAAAAAATGAATGTCACACAATGGTTCATCCTCTGGCTATGGAAAAAAGGAAATGTATAATTTATTTACACAAACGTCAATAGCAGTTCTCATCAATTTAACCACTGTATCAATAAGCTTCAATGTCTAAGCTACATTTTTCTCCAATTTCACTATTTTCCTTCACATTTTCAATTGTGTCTTAAGGTTCTACTTCAAGAGTGATTGTTTTTCCAGTAAGGGTCTTCACATCTTGGTTACATCCACACACATTTAGGCACCCCACTCTGTGTCGGAGGTGGAGGGAACGAGGAGAAGTGGGAGACCAAATTGGAGGTGAAAGATGGAGTGAAAAAGATTTTGTGTGATCGGAGTCTGAACAAGCAGGAGGCTGAAAGGAGGGCAAGGAACAGAATGAATTGGATCGATGTGGTATACCGGGGTTGACGTGCTGTCAGTGGATTCAATCAGGGCATGCGAAGTATCTGGGGTAAACCATGGAAAGCTGTGTAGGTATGTATATTTGCGTGTGTGGACGTATGTATATACATGTGTATGGGGGGGGTTGGGCCATTTCTTTCGTCTGTTTCCTTGCGCTACCTCGCAAACGCGGGAGACAGCGACAAAGTATAATAATAAAAAAAAGATATATTTTTTTTCTTTTTTTTGCTTTGTCGCTGTCTCCTGCGTTTGCGAGGTAGCGCAAGGAAACAGACGAAAGAAATGGCCCAACCCACCCCCATACACATGTATATACATACGTCCACACACGCAAATATACATACCTACACAGCTTTCCTTGGTTTACCCCAGATACTTCACATGCCCTGATTCAATCCACTGACAGCACGTCAACCCCGGTATACCACATCGATCCAATTCACTCTGTTCCTTGCCCTCCTTTCAGCCTCCTGCTTGTTCAGGCTCCGATCACACAAAATCTTTTTCACTCCATCTTTCACCTCCAATTTGGTCTCCCACTTCTCCTCGTTCCCTCCACCTCCGACACATATATCCTCTTGGTAAATCTTTCCTCACTGATTCTCTCCATGTACCCAAACCATTTCAAAACACCCTCTTCTGCTCTCTCAACCACGCTCTTTTTATTTCTACACATCTCTCTTACCCTTACGTTAATTACTCGTTCAAACCTCCTCACACCACACATTGTCCTCAAACATCTCATTTCCACCACATCCATCTTCCTGCGCACAACTCTATCCATAGCCCACGCCTCGCAACTATAGAACATTGTTGGAACTACTATTCATTCTAACATGCCCATTTTTGCTTTTCGAGATAACGTTCTCGACTTCCACACATTTTTCAATATTTTTTTTTTTCTTTTTCAAACTATTTGCCATTTCCCGCATTAGCGAGGTAGGGATAAGAACAGAGGACTGGGCCTTTGAAGGAATACCCTCACCTGGCCCAGTTCTGTGTTCCTTCTTTTGGAAAATTAAAAAAAAAACGAAAGGGGAGGATTTCCAGCCCCGCACTCCCTACGCTTTTAGTCGCCTTCTACGACACGGGGGGAATACGTGGGAAGTATGGTTTCTCCCCTATCCACAGGTATATATATATATATATATATATATATATATATATATATATATATATATTTTTTTTTTTTTTTTTTTGCTTTGTCGCTGTCTCCCACGTTTGCGAGGTAGCGCAAGGAAACAGACGAAAGAAATGGCCCAACCCACCCCCATACATATATATATATATATACGTCCACACGCAAATATACATACCTACAGAGCTTTCCATGGTTTACACCAGACGCTTCATATGCCTTGATTCAATCCACTGACAGATCGTCAACCCCGGTATACCACATCGATCCAATTCATTATATTCCTTGCCCTCCTTTCACCCTCCTGCATGTTCAGGCCCCGATCACACAAAATCTTTTTCACTACATCTTTCCACCTGTAATTTGGTCTCCCAATTCTCCTAGTTCTCTCCACCTCCGACACATATATCCTCTTGGTCAATCTTTCCTCACTGATTCTCTCCATGTGCCTAAACCATTTCAAAACACCCTCTTCTGCTCTCTCAACCACGCTTTTTTCATTTCCACACATCTCTCTTACCCTTACGTTACTTACTCGATCAAACCACCTCACACCACACATTGTCCTCAAACATCTCATTTCCAGCACATCCATCCTCCTGCGCACAACTCTATCCATAGCCCACGCCTCGCAACCACAGAACATTGTTGGAACCACTGTTCCTTCAAACATACCCATTTTTGCTTTCCGAGATAATGTTCTCGACTTTCACCCATTCTTCAAGGCTCCCAGGATTTTCGCCCCCTCCCCCACCCTATGATCCACTTACGCTTCCATGGTTCCAACCGCTGCCAGATCCACTCCCAGATATCTAAGACACTTTACTTCCTCCAGTTTTGCTCCATTCAAACTTACCTCCCAATTGACTTGACCCTCAACCCTACTGTACCTAATAACCTTGCTCTTATTCACATTTACTCTTAACTTTCTTCTTTCACACACTTTACCGAATCAGTCACCAGCCTCTGCTTCGCAAACGCGGGAGACAGCGAGAAAGCAAAAAAAAAAGAAAAAAAAAAAAAAATATATATATATATATATATATATATATATATATATATATATATATATATATATATATATATATATATATATATTTTTTTTTTTTTTTCTTTCTTTTTCTGCTTTGTCGCTGTCTCCCGTGTTTGCGAGGTAGCGCAAGGAAACAGACGAAAGAAATGGACCAACCCACCCCCATACACATGTATATACATACGTCCACACACGCAAATATACATACCTACACAGCTTTCCATGGTTTACCCCAGATACTTCACATGCCCTGATTCAATCCACTGACAGCACGTCAACCCCGGTATACCACACCGATCCAATTCACTCTATTCCTTGCCCTCCTTTGAGCCTCCTACTTGTTCAGGCTCTGATCACAGAAAATCTTTTTCACTCCATCTTTCCACCTCCAATTTGGTCTCCCACTTCTCCTCGTTCCCTCCACCTCCGACACATATATCCTCTTGGTCAATCTTTCCTCACTGATTCTCTCCATGTGCCCAAACCATTTCAAAACACCCTCTTCTGCTCTCTCAACCACGCTCTTTTTATTTCTACAAATCTCTCTTACACTTACGTTACTTACTCGATCAAACCTCCTCACACCACACATTGTCCTCAAACATCTCATTTCCAGCACATCCATCCTCCTGCGCACAACTCTATCCATAGCCCACGCCTCGCACCATAGAACATTGTTGGAACCACTATTCATTCTAACATGCCCATTTTTGCTTTCCGAGATAATGTTCTCGACTTCGACACATTTTTCAATATTTTTTTTTTCTTTTTCAAACTATTCGCCATTTCCCGCATTAGCGAGGTAGCGATAAGAACAGAGGACTGGGTCTTTGAAGGAATACCCGCACCTGGCCCAATTCTCTGTTCATTCTTTTGGAAAATTAAAAAAAAAAACGAGAGGGGAGGATTTCCAGCCCCCCGCTCCCTACGCTTTTAGTCGCCTTCTACGACACGGAGGGAATACGTGGGAAGTATGCTTTCTCTCCTATCCCCAGGGATATATATATATATATATATATATATATATATATATATATATATATATATATATATATATATATATATATATATTTATATGTATATATATATTTTCTTTTGTTTTTGCTTTGCCGCTGTCTCCCGCGTTTTCGAGGTAGCGCAAGGAAACTGACGAAAGAAATGGCCCAACCCACCCCCAGACACATGTATATATATATGTCCACACGCAAATATACATACCTACACAGCGTTCCATTGTTTACCCCAGACGCTTCACATACCCTGATTCAATCCACTGACAGATCGTCAACCCCGGTATACCACATCGATCCAATTCACTATATTCCTTGCCCTCCTTTCACCCTCCTGCATGTTTAGGCCCCGATCACACAAAATCTTTTTCACTCCATCTTTCCTCCTCCAATTTGGTCTCTCACTTCTCCTAGTTCTCTCCACCTCCGACACATATATCCTCTTGGTCAATCTTTCCTCACTGATTCTCTCCATGTGCCCAAACCATTTCAAAACACCCTCTTCTGCTCTCTCAACCACGCTCTTTTTATTTCCCTCACATCTCTCTTACCCTTACGTTACTTACTCGATCAAACCACCTCACACCACACATTGTCCTCAAACATCTCATTTCCAGCACATCCATCCTCCTGCGCACAACTCTATCCATAGCCCACGCCTCACAACCATAGAACATTGTTGGAACCACTATTCCTTCAAACATACCCATTTTTGCTTTCCGAGGTAATGTTCTCGACTTTGACACATTCTTCCAGGCTCCCAGGATTTTCGCCCCCTCCCCCACCCATTGATCCACTTACGCTTCCATGGTTCCAACCGCTGCCAGATCCACTCCCAGATATCTAAGACACTTTACTTCCTCCAGTTTTGCTCCATTCAAACTTACCTCCCAATTGACTTGACCCTCAACCCAACTGTACCTAATAACCTTGCTCTTATTAACATTTACTCTTAACTTTCTTCTTTCACACACTTTACCAAACTCAGTCACCAGCTTCTGCCTCGCAAACGCGGGAGACAGCGACAAAGCAAAAAAAGAAAAAGAAAATTATATATATATATATATATATATATATATATATATATATATATATATATATAATATATATTATATATTCTATATATATATATATATATATATATATATATATAATATATATATATATTTTTTTTTTTTCTTTTTTTTTGCATTGTCGCTGTCTCCCGCGTTTGCGAGGTAACATTGTCCTCAAACATCTCATTTCCACACATCCATCCTCCTGCGCACAACTCTATCCATAGCCCACGCCTCGAAACCATAGAACATTGTTGGAACCACTATTCATTCTAACATGCCCATTTTTGCTTTCCGAGATAATGTTCTCGACTTCGACACATTTTTCAATATTTTTTTTTTTCTTTTTCAAACTATTCGCCATTTCCCGCATTAGCGAGGTAGCGATAAGAACAGAGGACTGGGCCTTTGAAGGAATACCCTCACCTGGCCCAATTCTCTGTTCTTCTTTTGGAAAATTAAAAAAAAAACGAGAGGGGAGGATTTCCAGCCCCCGCTCCCTACGCTTTTAGTCGCCTTCTACGACACGGAGGGAATACGTGGGAAGTATGCTTTCTCCCCTATCCACAGGTATATATATATATATATATATATATATATATATATATATATATATATATATTTTATTTTTTTTTTTTTTGCTTTCTCGCTGTCTCCCACGTTTGCGAGGTAGCGCAAGGAAACAGACGAAAGAAATGGCCCAACCCACCCCCATACATATATATATATATACGTCCACACGCAAATATACATACCTACAGAGCTTTCCATGGTTTACACCAGACGCTTCATATGCCTTGATTCAATCCACTGACAGATCGTCAACCCCGGTATACCACATTGATCCAATTCATTATATTCCTTGCCCTCCTTTCACCCTCCTGCATTTTCAGGCCCCGATCACACAAAATCTTTTTCACTACATCTTTCCACCTGTAATTTGGTCTCCCAATTCTCCTAGTTCTCTCCACCTCCGACACATATATCCTCTTGGTCAATCTTTCCTCACTGATTCTCTCCATGTGCCCAAACCATTTCAAAACACCCTCTTCTGCTCTCTCAACCACGCTCTTTTCATTTCCACACATCTCTCTTACCCTTACGTTACTTACTCGATCAAACCACCTCACACCACACATTGTCCTCAAACATCTCATTTCCAGCACATCCATCCTCCTGCGCACAACTCTATCCATAGCCTACGCCTAGCAACCACAGAACATTGTTGGAACCAATATTCCTTCAAACATACCCATTTTTGCTTTCCGAGATAATGTTCTCGACTTTCACCCATTCTTCAAGGCTCCCAGGATTTTCGCCCCCTCCCCCACCCTATGATCCACTTACGCTTCCATGGTTCCAACCGCTGCCAGATCCACTCCCAGATATCTAAGACACTTTACTTCCTCCAGTTTTGCTCCATTCAAACTTACCTCCCAATTGACTTGACCCTCAACCCTACTGTACCTAATAACCTTGCTCTTATTCACATTTACTCTTAACTTTCTTCTTCCACACACTTTACCGAATCAGTCACCAGCTCTGCTCCAGCGGATGACGCACAAAGCAAAAAAAGAAAGAAATATAATATAATATATATATAAAAATAATATATATATATATATAAATATATATATATATATATATATATATATATATATATATATATATAATATATATATATATATTATATATATAAATTATATATAATATATATATTTTTTTTTTTTTTTTTTTTTTTTTTTTTTTTTTTTTTTTTTTTTTTTTTTTTTTTTTTTTTTTTTTTTTTTTTTTTTTTTTTTTTTTTTTTTTTTTTTTTTTTTTTTTTTTTTTTTACATTGTCCTCAAACATCTCATTTCAGCACATCCTCTCTGCGCACAACTCTATCCATAGCCACGCCTCGCACCATAGAACATTGTTGGAACCTATTCATTTAACATGCCCATTTTTGCTTTCCGAGATAATGTTCTCGACTTCGACACATTTTTCAATATTTTTTTTTTTCTTTTTCAAACTATTCGCCATTTCCCGCATTAGCGAGGTAGCGATAAGAACAGAGGACTGGGCCTTTGAAGGAATACCCTCACCTGGCCCAATTCTCTGTTCATTCTTTTGGAAAATTAAAAAAAAAAACGAGAGGGGAGGATTTCCAGCCCCCCGCTCCCTACGCTTTTAGTCGCCTTCTACGACACGGAGGGAATACGTGGGAAGTATGCTTTCTCTCCTATCCCCAGGGATATATATATATATATATATATATATATATATATATATATATGTATATATATATATATATATATATATATATATATATATATATATATATATATATTTATATGTATATATATATTTTCTTTTGTTTTTGCTTTGTCGCTGTCTCCCGCGTTTTCGAGGTAGCGCAAGGAAACTGACGAAAGAAATGGCCCAACCCACCCCCATACACATGTATATATATATGTCCACACGCAAATATACATACCTACACAGCGTTCCATTGTTTACCCCAGACGCTTCACATACCCTGATTCAATCCACTGACAGATCGTCAACCCCGGTATACCACATCGATCCAATTCACTATATTCCTTGCCCTCCTTTCACCCTCCTGCATGTTTAGGCCCCGATCACACAAAATCTTTTTCACTCCATCTTTCCTCCTCCAATTTGGTCTCTCACTTCTCCTAGTTCTCTCCACCTCCGACACATATATCCTCTTGGTCAATCTTTCCTCACTGATTCTCTCCATGTGCCCAAACCATTTCAAAACACCCTCTTCTGCTCTCTCAACCACGCTCTTTTTATTTCCACACATCTCTCTTACCCTTACGTTACTTACTCGATCAAACCACCTCACACCACACATTGTCCTCAAACATCTCATTTCCAGCACATCCATCCTCCTGCGCACAACTCTATCCATAGCCCACGCCTCACAACCATAGAACATTGTTGGAACCACTATTCCTTCAAACATACCCATTTTTGCTTTCCGAGGTAATGTTCTCGACTTTGACACATTCTTCCAGGCTTCCAGGATTTTCGCCCCCTCCCCCACCCATTGATCCACTTACGCTTCCATGGTTCCAACCACTGCCAGATCCACTCCCAGATATCTAAGACACTTTACTTCCTCCAGTTTTGCTCCATTCAAACTTACCTCCCAATTGACTTGACCCTCAACCCAACTGTACCTAATAACCTTGCTCTTATTAACATTTACTCTTAACTTTCTTCTTTCACACACTTTACCAAACTCAGTCACCAGCTTCTGCCTCGCAAACGTGGGAGACAGCGACAAAGCAAAAAAAGAAAAAGAAAATTATATATATATATATATATATATATATATATATATATATATATATATATATATATATATATATATATATATATATATATATATATATATATATATTTTTTTTTTTCTCTTTTTTTTTTTTGCATTGTCGCTGTCTCCCGCGTTTGCGAGGTAGCGCAAGTAAACAGACGAAAGAAATGGACCAACCCACCCCCATACACATGTATATACATACGTCCACACACGCAAATATACATACCTACACAGCTTTCCATGGTTTACCCCAGATACTTCACATGCCCTGATTCAATCCACTGACAGCACGTCAACCCCGGTATACCACATCGATCCAATTCACTCTATTCTTTGCCCTCCTTTCACCCTCCTGCTTGTTCAGGCTCTGATCACAGAAAATCTTTTTCACTCCATCTTTCCACCTCCAATTTGGTCTCCCACTTCTCCTCGTTCGCTCTACCTCCGACACATATATCCTCTTGATCAATCTTTCCTCACTAATTCTCTCCATGTGCCCAAACCATTTCAAAACACCCTCTTCTGTTCTCTCAACCACGCTCTTTTTATTTCTACACATCTCTCTTACACTTACGTTACTTACTCGATCAAACCTCCTCACACCACACATTGTCCTCAAACATCTCATTTCCAACACATCCATCCTCCTGCGAACAACTCTATCCATAGCCCACGCCTCGCAACCATAGAACATTGTTGGAACCACTATTCATTCTAACATGCCCATTTTTGCATTCCGAGATAATGTTCTTGACTTCCACACATTTTTCAATATTTTTTTTTTCTTTTTCAAACTATTCGCCATTTCCCGCATTAGCGAGGTAGCGATAAGAACTGAGGACTGGGCCTTTGAAGGAATACCCTCACCTGGCCCAATTCTCTGTTCCTTCTTTTGGAAAATTTAAAAAAAAAGAGGGGGAAGGATTTCCAGCCCCCCGCTCCCTACGATTTTAGTCGCCTTCTACGACACGGAGGGAATACGTGGGAAGTATGCTTTCTCCCCTATCCCCAGGGATAAATAAATATATATATATATATATATATATATATATATATATATATATATATATATATATATATATATATATATATATATATATATATTTTCTTTTTTTTTTTTTCTTTGTCGCTGTATCCCGCGTCTGCGAGGTAGCGCATGGAAACAGACGAAAGAAATGGCCCAACCCACCCCCATACACATGTATATATATATATACGTCCACACGCAAATATACATACCTACACAGCTTTCCATGGTTTACCCCAGACGCTTCACATGCCCTGATTCAATCCACTGACAGATCGTCAACCCCGGTATACCACATCGATCTAATTCACTATATTCCTTGCCCTCCTTTCACCCTCCTGCATGTTCAGGCCCCGATCACACAAAATCTTTTTCACTACATCTTTCCACCTCCAAATTGGTTTCCCACTTCTCCTAGTTCTCTTCACCTCCGACACATATATCCTCTTGGTCAATCTTTCCTCACTCATTCTCTCCATGTGCCCAAACCATTTCAAAACACCCTCTTCTGCTCTCTCAACCACGCTCTTTTTATTTCCACACATCTCTCTTACCCTTACGTTACTAACTCGATCAAACCACCTCACACCACACATTGTCCTCAAACATCTCATTTCCAGCACATCCATCCTCCTGTGCACAACTCTATTCATAGCCCACGCCTCGCAACAATACTACATTGTTGGAACCACTATTCTTTCAAACATACCCATTTTTGCTTCCCGAGATAATGTTCTCGACTTCCACACATTCTTCAAGCCTCCCAGGATTTTCGCCCCCTCCCCCACCCTATGATCCATTTCCGCTTCCATGGTTCCATCCGCTGCCAGATCCACTCCCAGATATCTAAAACACTTTACTTCCTCCAGTTTTTCTCCATTCAAACTTACATCCCAATTGATTTGACCCTCAACCCTCCTGTACCTAATAACCTTGCTCTTATTCACATTTACTCTTAATTTTCTTCTTTCACACACTTTACCAAACTCAGTCACCAGCTTCTGCAGTTTCTCACATGAATCAGCCACCAGCTGTGTATCATCAGCGAACAACAACTGACTCACTTCCCAAGCTCTCTCATCCACAAGAGACTTCATACTTGCCCCTCTTTCCAAAACTCTTGCATTTACCTCCCTAACAACCCCATACATAAACTAATTAAACAACCATGGAGACCTCACACACCCCTGACGCAAACCTACATTCACTGAGAACCAATCACTTTCCTCTCTTCCTACATGTACACATGCCTTACATCCTCGATAAAAACTTTTCACTGCTTCTAAAAACTTGCCTCCCACACCATATATTCTTAATACCTTCCACAGAGCATCTCTATCAACTCTATGATATGCCTTCTCCAGATCCATAAATGCTACATACAAATCCATTTGCTTTTCTAAGTATTTCTCACATACATTCTTCAAAGCAAACACCTGATCCACACATTCTCTACCACTTCTGAAACCACACTGCTCTTCCCCAATCTGATGCTCTGTACATTCCTTCACCCTCTCAATCAATACCATCCCATATGATTTAACAGGAATATATATATATATATATATATATATATATATATATATATATATATATATATATATATATATATATAAATATATATATATATATATATTTTTTTTTTTTTTTTCATATTATTTGCCATTTCCCGCATTAGCGAGGTAGCATTAAGAACAGAGGACTGGGTCTTTGAGGGTATATCATCACCTGAACCCTTCTCTGCTACTTCTTTTGGAGAAAAAAAAAAAAGAAAAAACACAAAAAAATGATAGGGGAGGATTTCCAGCCCACGCTCCCTTCCCTTATATTCGCATTCTACGACACGCAGGGAATACATGTGAAGTATTCTTTCTCCCTCTCATGACTCTCATACTCTGGGACAGAACTGGTGACCACTCCCCTGCCTCCCCTCCCTATATATATATATATATATATATATATATATATATATATATATATATATATATATATATATATATATATCCCTGGGGATAGGGGAGAAAGAATACTTCCCACGTATTCCCTGCGTGTCGTAGAAGGCGACTAAAAGGGGAGGAGCGGGTGGCTGGAAATCCTCCCCTCTCTTTTTTTTCAATTTTCCAAAAGAAGGAACAGAGAAGGGGGCCAGGTGAGGATATTCCCTCAAAGGCCCAGTCCTCTGTTCTTAACGCTACCTCGCTAATGCGGGAAATGGCGAATAGTACGAAAAAAAAAAAAAAAAAAAAAATATATATATATATATATATATATATATATATATATATATATATATATATATATATATATATATATATATATATATATATATATATTTTTTTTTTGCTCTGTCGCTGTCTCCCGCGTCTGCGAGGCAGCGCAAGGAAAAAGACGAAAGAAATGGCCCAACCCACACCCAGACACATGCACACACATACACGTCCACACACGCAAATATACATACCTACACAGCTTTCCATGGTTTACCCCAGACGCTTCACACGCCCTTATTCAATCCACCGACAGCACGTCAACCCCGGTATACCACATCGATCCAATTCACTCTATTCTTTGCCCTCCTTTCACCCTCCTGAATGTCCAGGCCCCGATCACACAAAATCTTTTTCACTCCATCTTTCAACATCCAATTTGTCTCCCACTTCTCCTCGTTCCCTCCACCTCCGACACATATATCCTCATGGTCAATCTTTCCTCACTCATTCCCTCCATGTGCCCAAACCATTTCAAAACACCCTCTTCTGCTCTCTCAACCACGCTCTTTTTATTTCCACACTTCTCTCTTACCCTTACATTACTTACTCGAAGAAACCACCTCACACCACACATTGTCCTCAAACATCTCATTTCCAGCACATCCATCCTCCTGCGCACAACTCTATCCATAGCCCACGCCTCGCAACCATACAAAATTGTTGGAAGCACTATTCCTTCAAACATACCCATTTTTGCTTCCGAGATAATGTTCTCGACTTCCACATATTCTTCAAGGCTCTCAGGATTTTCGCCCCCTCCCCCACCCTATGATCCACTTCCGCTTCCATGGTTCCATCCACTGCCAGATCCACTCCCAGATATCTAAATCACGTTACTTCCTCCAGTTTTTCTCCATTCAAACTTACCTCCCAATTGACTTGACCCACAACCCTACTGTACCTAATAACCTTGCTCTTATTCACATTTACTCTTAAGTTTCTTCTTTCACACACTTCACCAAACTCAGTCTCCAGCTTCAGCAGTTTCACACATGAATCAGCCACCAGCGGTGTATCATCAGCGAACAACAACTGACTCACTTCCCAAGCTCTCTCATCCACAACAGACTTCATACTTGCCCCTTTTTCCAAAACTCTTGCATTCACCTCCGTAACAACCCCATCCATTAACAAATTAACCAACCATGGAGACATCACACACCCCTGCCGCAAACCTACATTCACTGAGAACCAATGCCTTACAACCTTGATAAAAACTTTTCACTGCTTCTAACAACTTGCCTCCCACACCATATATTCTTAATACCTTCCACAGAGCATCTCTATCAACTCTATCATATGATTTCTCTAGATCCATAAATGCTACATACAAATCCATTTGCTTTTGTAAGTATTTCTCACATACATTCTTCAAAGCAAACACCTGTTCCACACATCCTGTACCACTTCTGAAACCACACTGCTCTTCCCTAATCTGATGCTCTGTACATGCCTTCACCCTCTCAATCAATACCCTCCCATATAATTTACCAGGAATATACAAATATATATATATATATATATATATATATATATATATATATATATATATATATATATATATATATATATACATATATATATACTTATATATATATATACATATATATATATATATTTTTTTTTTTCATACTTTTCGCTATTTCCCGCATTAGCGAGGTAGCGTTAAGAACAGTGGACTGGGCCTTTGAGGGAATATCATCACCTGCCCCCTTTCTCTGTTCCTTCTTTTGGAGAAAAAAAAAGAAAAAGAAAAAAAAAATGATAGGGGAGGATTTCCAGCCCCCCGCTCCATTCCCTTTTATTCGCCTTCTACGACACGCAGGAAATACGTGAGAAGTATTCTTTCTCCCCTATCCACAGGGATATATATATATATATATATATATATATATATATATATATATATATATATATATATATATATATATATATATATATATATATATATATATATATATATATATATATATATATATATATATATATATATATATATATATATATATATATATATATATATATATATATATATATATATATATATATATATATATATATATATATATATATATATATATATATATATATATATATATATATATATATATATATATATATATATATATATATATATATATATATATATATATATATATATATATATATATATATCCCTGGGGATAGGGGAGAAAGAATACTTCCCACGTATTCCCTGCGTGTCGTAAAAGGCGACTAGAAGGGAAGGGAGCGAGGGGCTGGAAATCCTCCCCTCTCGTTTTTTTTTTTTTTTTTTTTTTCGAAAAGAAGGAACAGAGAAGAGGGCCAGGTGAGGATATTCCCTCAAAGGCCCAGTCCTCTGTTCTTAACGCTACCTCGCTATCGCGGGAAATGGCGAATAGTATGAAAAAAAAAATATATATATATATATATATTATATTATATTTATATTATACTTTGTCGCTGTCTCCCGCGTTTGCGAGGTAGCGCAAGGAAACAGACGAAAGAAATGGCCCAACCCACCCCCATACACATGTATATACATACGTCCACACACGCAAATATACACACCTACACAGCTTTCCATGGTTTACCCCAGCCGCTTCACATGCCTTGATTCAATCCACTGACAGCACGTCAACCCCGGTATACCACATCGCTCCAATTCACTCTATTCCTTGCCCTCCTTTCACCCTCCTGCATGTTCAGGCCCCGATCACACAAAATCTTTTTCACTCCATCTTTCCACCTCCAATTTGGTCTCCCTCTTCTCCTCGTTCCCTCCACCTCCGACACATATATCCTCTTGGTCAATCTTTCCTCACTCATTCTCTCCATGTGCCCAAACCACTTCAAAACACCCTCTTCTGCTCTCTCAACCACGCTCTTTTTATTTCCACACATCTCTCTTACCCTTACGTTACTCACTCGATCAAACCACCTCACACCACATATTGTCCTCAAACATCTCATTTCCAGCACATCCATCCTCCTGCTCACTACTCTATCCATAGCCCACGCCTCGCAACCATACAACATTCTTGGAACCACTATTCCTTCAAACATATCCATTTTTGCTTTCCGAGATAATGTTCTCGACTTCCACACATTCTTCAAGGCTCCCAGGATTTTCGCCCCCTCCCCCACCCTATGATCCACTTCCGCTTCCATGGTTCCATGCGCTGCCAGATCCACTCCCAGATATCTAAAACACTTTACTTCCTCCAGTTTTTCTCCATTCAAACTTACCTCCCAATTGACTTGACCCTCAACCCTACTGTACCTAATAACCTTGCTCTTATTCACATTTACTCTTAACTTTCTTCTTTCACACACTTTACCAAACTCAGTCACCAGCTTCTGCAGTTTCTCACATGAATCAGCCACCAGCTGTGTATCATCAGCGAACAATAATGACTCACTTCCCAAGCTCTCTCCTCCATAACAGACTTCATACTTGCCCCTCTTTCCAAAACTCTTGCATTCACCTCCCTAACAACACCATCCATAAACAAATTAAACAGCCATGAAGACATCACATACCCCTGCCGGAAACCTGCATTCACTGAGAACCAATGCCTTACAACCTTGATAAAAACTTTTCACTGCTTCTAACAACTTGCCTCCCACACCATATATTCTTAATACCTTCTACAACCATCTCTGTCAATTCTAGCATATGCCTTCTCCAGATCTATAAATGCTACATACAAATCCATTTGCTTTTCTAAGTATTTCTCACATACATTCTTCAAAGCAAACCCCTGATCCACACATCCTCTATCACTTCTGAAACCACACTGCTCTTCCCCAATCTGATGCTCTGTACATGTACATGTACATGTACAGTGATGGATTGCGCAAAATATGCTTGTGGCATGAGAAGAGTGGGAGGTGGGTTGATTAGAAAGGGGAGTGAGTGGAGGGATAAAGAAGTAAAATTATTAGTGAAAAAGAAGAGAGAGGCATTTGGACGATTTTTTGCAGGGAAAAAATGCAATCGAGTGGGAAATGTATAAAAGAAAGAGACAGGAGGTCAATAGAAAGCTGCAAGAGGTGAAAAAGATTTGTATGTAGCATTTATGGATCTGGAGAAGGTATATGATAGAGTTGATAGAGATGCTCTGTGGAAGGTATTAAGAATATATGGTGTGGGAGGAAAGTTGTTAGAAGCAGTGAAAAGTTTTTATCGAGGATGTAAGGCATGTGTACGTGTAGGAAGAGAGGAAAGTGATTGGTTCTCAGTGAATGTAGGTTTGCGGCAGGGGTGTGTGATGTCTCCATGGTTGTTTAATTTGTTTATGGATGGGGTTGTTAGGGAGGTAAATGCAAGAGTTTTGGAAAGAGGGGCAAGTATGAAGTCTGTTGGGGATGAGAGAGCTTGGGAAGTGAGTCAGTTGTTGTTCGCTGATGATACAGCGCTGGTGGCTGATTCATGTGAGAAACCGCAGAAGCTGGTGACTGATTTTGGTAGAGTGTGTGGAAGAAGAAAGTTAAGAGTAAATGTGAATAAGAGCAAGGTTATTAGGTACAGTAGGGTTGAGGGTCAAGTCAATTGGGAGGTATGTTTGAATGGAGAAAAACTGGAGGAAGTAAAGTGTTTTAGATATCTGGGAGTGGATCTGGCAGCGGATGGAACCATGGAAGCGGAAGTGGATCATAGGGTGGGGGAGGGGGCGAAAATTCTGGGGGCCTTGAAGAACTTGTGGAAGTCGAGAACATTATCTCGGAAAGCAAAAATGGGTATGTTTGAAGGAATAGTGGTTCCAACAATGTTGTATGGTTGCGAGGTGTGGGCTATGGATAGAGTTGTGCGCAGGAGGATGGATGTGCTGGAAATGAGATGTTTGAGGACAATGTGTGGTGTGAGGTGGTTTGATCGAGTGAGTAACGTAAGGGTAAGAGAGATATGTGGAAATAAAAAGAGCGTGGTTGAGAGAGCAGAAGAGGGTGTTTTGAAGTGGTTTGGGCACATGGAGAGGATGAGTGAGGAAAGATTGACCAAGAGGATATATGTGTCGGAGGTGGAGGGAGCAAGGAGAAGAGGGAGACCAAATTGGAGGTGGAAAGATGGAGTGAAAAAGATTTTGTGTGATCGGGGCCTGAACATGCAGGAGGGTGAAAGGAGGGCAAGGAATAGAGTGAATTGGAGCGATGTGGTATACCGGGGTTGACGTGCTGTCAGTGGATTGAATCAAGGCATGTGAAGCGTCTGGGGTAAACCATGGAAAGCTGTGTAGGTATGTATATTTGCGTGTGTGGACGTATGTATATACATGTGTATGGGGGGGGGTTGGGCCATTTCTTTCGTCTGTTTCCTTGCGCTACCTCGCAAACGCGGGAGACAGCGACAAAGTATAAAAAAAAAAAAAAATATATATATATATATATATATATATATATATATATATATATATTATATATATATATATATATATATATATATATATATATATGTATATACGTATATATTGGTCTGTCAAGGGTTTATTATGTCGGATGACCAACTACCTACCCTCATGTATCCAAGATATGGTTGTACTTTGTGTAATAAAGACAAATGAGAAACATCATAAGCCAATATTCCTGTTTCATGATAAGAGAAGTGGACCAGGCAGTATGATACAGTGGTTAAATTGATGAAAACTACTATTGGCGTTTGTGTAAATAAATTATACATTTCCCTTTTCCATAGCCAGAGGTTGAACCATTATGTGACATTCATTTTTCATTTCATTTCAAGCTAGAGTTTCAGTTTCTAATTATTTCTTGCATTTTTTCATATGTATATGTGTGTGTGTGTGTGTGCGTATATATGTGTGTATGTATATATATATGTATGTGTATATATATATATATATATATATATATATATATATATATATATATATATATATATATATATATATATATATATATATATATATATTTTTTAAACTATTCGCCATTTCCCGCGTTAGCGAGGTAGCGATAAGAACAGAGGACTGGGCCATTGAGGGAATATCCTCACCTGGCCCGTCTCTCTGTTCCTTCTTTTTGAAAATTAAAAAAAATTGAGAGGGGAGGATTTCCAGCACCTCGCTCCCTCCCCTTTTAGTCGCCTTCTACGACACGCAGGGAATACGTGGGAAGTATTCTTTCTCCCCTATCCCCAGGGATAAATATATACATATATATATATATATATATATATATATATATATATATATATATATATATATATATATATATATATATATATATATATATATATATATATATATATATATATATATATATATATATATATATATATATATATATATATATATATATATATATATATATATATATATATATATATATATATATATATATATATATATATATATATATATATATATATATATATATATATATATATATATATATATATATATATATATATATATATATATATATATATATACACATATATATATATATATATATTATCCCTGGGGATAGGGGTGAAAGAATACTTCCCACGCATTCCTCTCGTGTCGTAGAAGGGCGGCTAGATGGGACGGGAGCGGGGGGCCAGAAACCCTCCCCTCCTTGTAGTTTTAACTTTCTAAAATGGGAAACAGAAAAAGGAGTCACGCGGGGAGTGCTCATCCTCCTCGAAGGCTCAGACTGGGGTGTCTAAATGTGTGTGGATGTAACCAAGATGTGAAAAAAAGGAGAGATATGTAGTATGTTTGAGGAAAGGAACCTGGATGTTTTGGCTCTGAGTGAAACGAAGCTCAAGGGTAAAGGGGAAGAGTGGTTTTGGAATGTCTTGGGAGTAATGTCAGGGGTTAGTGAGAGGACAAGAGCAAGGGAAGGAGTAGCAGTACTCCTGAAACAGGAATTGTGGGAGTATGAGATAGAATGTAAGAAAATAAATTCTCGATTAATATGGGTGAAACCGAAAGTTGATGGAGAGAGATGGGTGATATTGGTGCATATGCACCTGGGCATGAGAAGAAAGATCATGAGAGGCAAGTGTTTTGGGAGCAGCTGAATGAGTGTGTTAGTGGTTTTGATGCACGAGACCGGGTTATAGTGATGGGTGATTTGAATGCAAAGGTGAGTAATATCGCAGTTGAGGGAATAATTGGTATACATGGGGTGTTCAGTGTTGTAAATGGAAATGGTGAATAGCTTGTAGATTCTTGTGCTGAAAAAGGATTGGTGAATGGGAATACCTGGTTTAAAAAGCGAGATATACATAAGTATACGTATGTAAGTAGGAGAGATGGCCAGAGAGCGTTATTGGATTACGTGTTAATTGACAGGCGCGCGAAAGAGAGACTTTTGGATGTTAATATGCTGATAGGTGCAACTGGAGGGAATTACAGAGGTATAAGTTTGTTGAGTATTCCTGGTAAATTATATGGGAGGGTATTGATTGAGAGGGTTAAGGCATGTCCAGAGCATCAGATTGGGGAAGAGCAGTGTGGTTTCAGAAGTGGTAGAGGATATGTGGATCAGGTGTTTGCTTTGAAGAATGTATGTGAGAAATACTTAGAAAAGCAAATGGATTTTTATGTAGCATTTATGGATCTGGAGAAGGCATATGATAGAGTCGATGGAGATGCTCTGTGGAAGGTATTAAGAATATATGGTGTGGGAGGCAAGTTGATAGAAGCAGTGAAAAGTTTTTATCGAGGATGTAAGGCATGTGTACGTGTAGGAAGAGAGGAAAGTGATTGGTTCTCAGTGAATGTAGGTTTGCGGCAGGGGTGTGTGAGGTCTCCATGGTTGTTTAATTTGTTTATGTATGGGGTTGTTAGGGAGGTGAATGCAAGAGTTTTGGAAAGAGGGGCAAGTATGAACTCTGTTGTGGATGAGAGAGCTTGGGAAGTGAGTCAGTTGTTGCTCGCTGATGATACAGCCCTGGTGGCTGATTCATGTGAGAAACTGCAGAAGCTGGTGACTGAGTTTGGTAAAGTGTGTTAAAGAAGAAAGTTAAGAGTAAATGTGAATAAGAGCAAGGTTATTAGGTACAGTAGGGTTGAGGGTTAAGTCAATTGGGAGGTAAGTTTGAATGGAGAAAAACTGGAGTAAGTAAAGTGTTTTAGATATCTGGAAGTGGATCTGGCAGCGGATGGAACCATGGAAGCGGAAGTGATTCATAGGGTGGGGGAGGGGGCGAAAATACTGGGAGCCTTGAAGAATGTGTGGAAGTCGAGAAGATTATCTCGGAAATCAAAAATGGGTATATTTGAAGGAATGGTGGTTCCAATAATGTTTTGTGTTTGCGAGGCGTGGGCTATGGATAGAGTTGTACGCAGGAGGGTGGATGTGCTGGAAATGAGATGTTTGAGGACAATGTGTGGTGTGAGGTGGTTTGATCGAGTAAGTAATGTAAGGGTAAGAGAGATGTGTGGAAATAAAAAGAGCGTGGTTGAGAGAGCAGAAGAGTGTGTTTTGAAATGGTTTGGGCACATGGAGAGAATGAGTGAGGACAGATTGACCAAGAGGATGTATGTGTCGTAGGTGGAGGGTTCGAGAAGTGGGAGACCAAATTGGAGGTGGAAAGATGGAGTGAAAAAGATTTTGATTGATCGGGGCCTGAACATGAAGGAGGGTGAAAGGAGGGCAAGGAATAGAGTGAATTGGATCGATGTGGTATACCGGTGTTGACGTGCTGTCAGTGTTTTGAATCAGGGCATGTGAAGCGTCTTGGGTAAACCATGGAAAGTTTCAGATCACTCTATTCCTTGGAAGCCTTTCACCCTCCTGCATGTTCACGCCCCTATCAATCAAAATCTTTTTCACTCCATCCTTCCACCTCCAATTTGGTCTCTCACTCCTCTTCGTTCCCTCCACCTCTGCCGCATATATCCTCTTGGTCAATCTTTCCTCACTCATTCTCTCCATGTGGCCAAACCTTTTCAAAACACCGTCTTCTTCTCTCTGAACAGCACTCTTTTTATTTCCACACATCTCTCTTACCCTTACATTACTTACTCGATCAAACCACCTCACACCACATATTGTCCTCAAACATCTTCTTTCCAGCACATTCACCCTCCTGCGCACAACTCTATCCATAGCACACGCCTCTCAACCATACAACATTGTTGGAACCACTATTCCTTCAAATATACCCATTTTTGCTTTCCGAGATAATGTTCTCGACTTCCAAACATTCTTCAAGGCTCCCAGAATTTTCGCCCCCTCCCCTCCCCTATGATTCACTTCCGCTTCCATTGTTCCATCCGCTGCCAGATCCACTCCAAGATATCTAAAACACTTTACTTCCTCCAGTCTTTCTCCATTCAAACTTACCTCCCAATTTACTAGACCCTCAACCCTACTGTACCTAATAATATTGCTCTTATTCACTTTTATTCTTAACTTTCTTCTTTCACACACTTTACCAAACTCAGTCACCAACGTCTACAGATTCTTACATGAATCAGCCACCAGCTCTGTATCATTAGCGAACAACAACTGACTCACTTCCCAAGCTCTCTAATCCACAACAGACTTCAAACTTGTCCCTCTTTCCAAAACCCTTGCATTCACTCCCTGACAACCCCATCCACAAACAAATTAAACATCCACGGAGACATCACACACCCCTGCCGCAAACCTACATTCACTGAGAACCAATCACTTCCCTCTCTTCCTACACGTACACATGCCTTACATCCTCGATAAAAACTTTTCACTCCTTCTAACAACTTGCCTCCCACACCATATATTCTTAAAACCTTCCATAGAGCATCTCTATCAACTCTATCATATGCCATCTCCAGATCCATAAATGCTACATACAAATCCATTTGCTTTTCTAAGTATTTCTCACATACATTCTTCAAAGCAAACCCCTGATCCACACATCCTTTACCACTTCTGAAACCACACTGCTCTTCCCCAATCTAATGCTCTGTACATTCCTTCACCCTCTCAATCAATACCCTCCCATATAATTTACCATGAATACTCAACAAACTTATACCTCTGTAATTTGAACACTCACTCTTATCCCCTTTGCCTTTGTACAATGGCACTATGCACGCATTCCGCCAATACTAAGGCACCTCATCATGAGTTATACATACATTAAATAACCTTACCAACCAGTCATCAATACATTCACCCCCTTTTTTAATAAATTCCACTGCAATATCATCCAAACCTGCTGCCTTGCCGGCTTTCATCTACCGCAAAGCTTTTACTACCTCTTTTCTGTTTACCAAATCATTTTCCCTAACCCTCTCACTTTGCACACCACCTCGACCAAAACACCCTATATCTGCCACTCTATCATCAAACACATTCAATAAACCTTCAAAATATACACTCCATCTCCTTCTCACATCACCACTACTTGTTATCACCTCCCCATCTGCGCCCTTCAATAAAGTTCCCATTTGCTCCCTTGTCCTACGCACTTTATTTACCTCCTTCCAGAACATCTTTTTATTTCCCCTAAAATTTAATGATACTCTCTCATCCCAACTCTCATTTGCCCTCTTTTTCACCTCTTGCACCTTTCTCTTGACCTCCTGTCTCTTTCTTTTATACATCTCTCATTCAATTGCATTTTTTCCATGCAAAAATCGTCGAAATCCCTCTCTCTTCTCTTTCACTAATAATCTTACCTCTTCATCCCACCATTCACTACCCTTTCTACTCAACCCACCTCACACTCTTCTCATGCCACAAGCATCTTTTGCGCACTCCATCAATGATTCCCTAAATACATCCTATGCCTCCCCCACTCCCCTTACTTCCATTGTTCTAGCCTTTTTCCATTCTGTACTCAGTCTCTCCTGGTACTTACTCACACAAGTCTCCTTCCCAAGCTCACTTACTCTCACCACCCTCTTCACCCCAACATTCACTCTTCTTTTCGGAAAACCCATACAAATCTTCACCTTAGCCTCCACAAGATAATGATCAGACATCCCTCCAGTGGCACCTCTCAGCACATTAACATCCAAAAGTCGCTCTTTCTGCGCCTGTCAATTAACACGTAATCCAATAACGCTCTCTGGCCATCTCTCCTACTTATATACGTATACTTATGTATATCACGCTTTTTAAACCAGGTATTCCCAATCACCAGTCCTTTTTCAGCACATAAATCTACAAGCTCTTCACCATTTCCATTTACAACACTGAACACCCCATGTATACCAATTATTCCCTCAACTGCCACATTACTCACCTTTGCATTCAAATCACCCTTCACTATAACCTGGTCTCGTGCATCAAAACCACTAACACACTCATTCAGCTGCTCCCAAAACACTTGCCTCTCATGATCTTTCTTCTCATGCCCAGGTGCATATGCACCATTCATCATCCATCTCTCTCCATCAACCTTTAGTTTTACCCATATAAATCGAGAATTTACTTTCTTACATTCTATCACATACTCCCACAACTCCTGTTTCAGGAGTACTGCTACTCCTTCCCTTGCTCTTGTCCTCTCTCCAACTCCTGAATTTACTCTCAAGACATTCTCAAACCACTCTTCCCCTTTACCCTTGAGCTTCGTTTCACTCAAAGCCAAAACATCCAGGTTCCTTTCCTCAAACATATTACCTATCTCTCCTTTTTTCACATCTTGGTTACATCCACACACATTTAGACACCCCAGTCTGAGTGTACGAGGTGGATGAGCACTCCCCGCGTGACTCCTTCTGGTTCCCATTTTTAAAAAGTTAAAATACAAGGAGGGGAGGATTTCTGGCCTCCCGCTCCCGTCCCCTCTAGTCGCCTACTACGACACGTGAGGAATGCGTTGGAAGTACAAAGGCAAAGGGGATAAGAGTGAGTGCTCAAATTACAGAGGTATAAATTTGTTGAGTATTCATGGTATATTATATGGGAGGGTATTGATTGAGAGGGTGATGGCATGTACAGAGCATCAGATTGGGGAAGAGCAGTGTGGTTTCAGAAGTGGTAGAGGATGTGTGGATCAGGTGTTTGCTTTGAAGAATGTATGTGAGAAATACTTAAAAAAGCAAATGGATTTGTATGTAGCATTTATTGATCTGGAGAAAGCATATGATAGAGTTGATAGAGATGCTCTGTGGAAGGTATTAAGAATATATGGTGTGGGAGGCAAGTTCTTAGAATCAGTGAAAAGTTTTTATCGAGGATGTAAGGCATGTGTACGTGTAGGAAGAGAGTAAAGTGATTGGTTCTCAGTGAATGTAGGTTTGCGGCAGGGGTGTGTGATGTCTCCATGGTTGTTTGATTTGGTTATGGATGGGGTTGTTAGGGAGGTGAATGCAAGAATTTTGTAAAGAGAGGCAAGTATGCAGTCTGTTGTGAATGAGAGAGCTTGGGAAGTGAGTCAGATGTTGTTCGCTGATGATACAGCGCTGGTGGCTGATTCATGTGAGAAACTGCAGAAGCTGGTGACTGAGTTTGGTAAAGTGTGTGAAAGAAGAAAGTTAAGAGTAAATGTGAATAAGAGCAAGGTTATTAGGTACAGTAGGGTTGACGGTCAAGTGAATTGGGAGGTAAGTTTGAATGGAGAAAAACTGGAGGAAGTAAAGTGTTTTAGATATCTGGTAGTGGATCTGGTAGCGGATGGTACCATGGAAGCGGAAGTGAATCATAGGGTGGGGGAGGGTGCGAAAATCCTGGGAGCCTTGAAGAATGTGTGGAAGTCGAGAACATTATCTCGGAAAGCAAAAATGGGTATGTTTGAAGGAATAGTGGTTCCAACAATGTTGTATGGTTGCGAGGCGTGGGCTATGGATTGTGCGCAGGAGGGTGGATGTGCTGGAAATGAGATGTTTGAGGACAATGTGTGGTGGGAGGTGGTTTGATCGAGTAAGTAATGTAAGGGTACTAGAGATGTGTGGAAATAAAGATATCGTGGTTGAGAGAGCAGAAAAGGGTGTTATGAAATGGTTTGGGCACATGGAGAGAATGAGTGAGGAAAGATTGACTAGGAGGATATATGTGTCGGAGGTGGAGGGAACGAGAAGTGGAAGACCAAATTGGAGGTGGAAAGATGGAGTGAAAAAGATTTTGAGTGATAGGGGCCTGAACATGTAGGAGGGTGAAAGGCGGGCAAGGAATAGAGTGAATTGGATCGATGTGGTATACCGGGGTTGACGTGCTGTCAGTGGATTGAGTCAGAGCATGTGAAGAGTCTGGGGTAAACCATGGAAAGTAGTGTGGGGCCTGGATGTGGAAAGGGAGCTGTGGTTTGGGGCATTATTGCATGACAGCTAGAGACTGAGTGTGAACGAATGGTGCCTTTGTTGTCTTTTCCTAGCGCTACCTCGCACACATGGGGGGGGAGGGGGCGAGGTGGCGATGGAAATGAATAAAGGTAGACAGTGTGAATTGTGTGCATGGATATATATGTATGTATCTGTGTGTGTATATATATGTGTACATTGAGATGTATAGGTGTGTATTTTTGCGTGTGTGGACGTGTATGTATATACATGTGTATGGGGGTGGGTTGGGCCATTTCTTTCGTCTGTTTCCTTGCGCTACCTCGCAAACGCGGGAGACAGCGACAAAGTATAATAAATAAGAAAATAAATATTTTTTTTTTTTTTTTTTTTATACTTTGTCGCTGTCTCCCGCGTTTGCGAGGTAGCGCAAGGAAACAGACGAAAGAAATGGCCCACCCCCCCCCCCATACACATGTACATACACACGTCCACACACGCAAATATACATACCTACACAGCTTTCCATGGTTTACCCCAGACGCTTCACATGCCTTGATTCAATCCACTGACAGCACGTCAACCCCTGTACACCACATCGCTCCAATTCACTCTACTCCTTGCCCTCCTTTCACCCTCCTGCATGTTCAGGCCCCGATCACACAAAATCTTTTTCACTCCATCTTTCCACCTCCAATTTGGTCTCCCACTTCTCCTCGTTCCCTCCACCTCCGACACATATATCCTCTTGGTCAATCTTTCCTCACTCATTCTCTCCATGTGCCCAAACCATTTCAAAACACCCTCTTCTGCTCTCTCAACCACGCTCTTTTTATTTCCACACATCTCTCTTACCCTTACGTTACTTACTCGATCAAACCACCTCACACCACACATTGTCCTCAAACATCTCATTTCCAGCACATCCATCCTCCTGCGCACAACTCTTTCCATAGCCCACGCCTCGCAACCATAGAACATTGTTGGAACCACTATTCCTTCAAACATACCCATTTTTGCTTTCCGAGATAATGTTCTCGACTTCCACACATTCTTCAAGGCTCCCAAAATTTTCGCCCCCTCCCCCACCCTATGATCCACTTCCGCTTCCATGGTTCCATCCGCTGACAGATCCACTCCCAGAAAATAAATATATATATATATATATATATATATATATATATATATATATATATATATATATATATATATATATATATATATATATTTAAACCACTCATTCCCAATCACCAGTCGTTTTCAGCACATAAATCTACAAGCTATTCACCATTTCCATATACAACACTGAACACCGCATGTATACCAATTATTCCCTCAACTGCCACATTACTCACATTTGCATTCAAATCACCCATCACTATAAACCGGTCTCGTGCATTAAAACCACTAACACACTCATTCAGCTGCTCCCAAAACACTTGCCTCTCATGATCTTTCTTCTCATGCCCAGGTGCATATGCACCAATAATCACCCATCTCTCTCCATCAACTTTCAGTTTTACCCTTATTAATCGAGAATTTACTTTCTTACATTCTATCACATACTCCCACAACTCCTGTTTCTGGAGTACTGCTACTCCTTCCCTTGCTTTTGTCCTCTCACTAACCCCTAACTTTACTCCAAAGACATTCCCAAACCACTCTTCCCCTTTACCCTAGAGCTTCGTTTCACTCATAGGCAAAACATCCAGGTTCCTTTCCTCAAACATACTACATATCTCTCCTTTTTTCGCATCTTGGTTTGAATGGAGAAAAACTGGAGGAAGTAAAGTGTTTTAGATATCTCTGAGTGGATCTGGCATAGGATGGAACCATGGAAGCGGAAGTGGATCATAGGGTGGGGGAGGGGGCGAAAATCCTGGGAGCCTTGAAGAATGTGTGGAAGTCGAGAACATTATCTCGGAAAGCAAAAATGGGTATGTTTGAAGGAATAGTGGTTCCAACAATGTTGTATGGTTGCAAGGCGTGGGCTATGGATAGAGTTGTGCGCAGGAGGGTGGATGTGCTGTAAATGAGATGTTTGAGGACAATGTGTGGTGGGAGGTGGTTTGATCGAGTAAGTATTGTAAGGGTACGAGAGATGTGTGGAAATAAAAATAGCGTGGTTGAGAGATGCAGAAAAGGGTGTTATGAAATGGTTTGGGCACGTGGAGAGAATGAGTGAGGAAAGATTGACTAGGAGGATATATGTGTCGGAGGTGGAGGGAACGAGAAGTGGAAGACCAAATTGGAGGTGGAAAGATGGAGTGAAAAAGATTTTGAGTGATAGGGGCCTGAACATGTAGGAGGATGAAAGGCGGGCAAGGAATAGAGTGAATTGGATCGATGTGGTATACCGGGGTTGACGTGCTGTCAGTGGATTGAGTCAGAGCATGTGAAGAGTCTGGGGTAAACCATGGAAAGTAGTGTGGGGCCTGGATGTGGAAAGGGAGCTGTGGTTTGGGGCATTATTGCATGACAGCTAGAGACTGAGTGTGAACGAATGGTGCCTTTGTTGTCTTTTCCTAGCGCTTCCTCGCACACATGGGGGGGGAGGGGGATGGTATTCCATGTGTGGCGAGGTGGCGATGGAAATGAATAAAGGTAGACAGTGTGAATTTTGTGCATGGATATATGTGTATATGTGTGTATGTGTATATATATGTGTACATTGAGATGTATAGGTGTTTATTTTTGCGTGTGTGGACGTGTATATATATATATGTGTATGGGGGTGGGTTGGGCCATTTCTTTCGTCTGTTTCCTTGCGCTACCTCGCAAACGCGGGAGACAGCGACAAAGCAAAATAAATAAGAAAATAAATAAGTATATATATATATATATATATATATATATATATATATATATATATATATATATATATATATATATATATATTTATATGTATTTTCTATATATTTTGCTTTGTCGCTTTCTCCTGCGTATATATATATATATATATATATATATATATATATATATATATATATATATATATATATATATATATATATATATATATATATATATATATATATATATATATATACGCAGGAGAAAGCGACAAAGCAAAATATATAGAAAATACATATAAATATATATATATATATATATATATATATATATATATATATATATATATATATATATATATATATATATATGAGAGAATGAGTGAGGAAAGATTGACCAAGAGGATATATGTGTCGGAGGTGGAGGGAACGAGGAGAAGTGGGAGACCAAATTGGAGGTGGAAAGATGAAGTGAAAAAGATTTTGTGTGATCGGGGCCTGAACATGCAGGAGGGTGAAAGGAGGGCAAGGAATAGAGTGAATTGTATCGATGTGGTATACCGGGGTTGACGTGCTGTCAGTGGATTGAATCAGGGCATGTGAAGCGTCTGGGGTAAACCATGGAAAGCTGTGAAGGTATGTATATTTGCGAGTGTGGACGTATGTATATACATGTGTATTGGGGTGGTTTGGGCCATTTCTTTCGTCTGTTACCCTGCGCTACCTCGCAAACGCGGGAGACAGCGACAAAGCAAGAAAAAAATAAGAAAAAATAAATAAATATATATATATATATATATATATATATATATATATATATATATATATATATATATATATATATATATATACATATATATATTTTTTTTTTTTTTCATACCATTCGCCATTTCCCGCGATAGCGAGTTAGCGTTAAGAACAGAGGACTGGGCCTTTGATGGAATACCCTCACCTGGCCCCCTTCTCTGTTCCTTCTTTTGGAAAATTAAAAAGAAAATAAACGAGAGGGGAGGATTTCCAGCCCCCACTCCCTTCCCTTTTAGTCGCCTTCTACGACACGCAGGGAAGACGTGGGAAGTATTCTTTCTCCCCATTCCCCAAGGATTATATATATATATATATATATATATATATATATATATATATATATATATATATATATATATATATATATATATACTCATTTATTATACTTTGTAGCAGTCTCCCGCGTCAGAGTCGTAGAGGAAGTAAACAGACGTAAGAATGGCCCAACCCACCCAAATACTCATGTACGTCCACACACTCACACATGTACGTACATATACATTTCAATGTATACTTATATATACATACCCAGACATATACACATACACACATGTATATTCTTCATACTGCTGCCTTTATTCATTTCCGTTGCCACCCCGCCACACATGAAATGAGAACGTTCTCCCCAAGGATGCGCGCGAGGTACCGCTAAGAAAGGACAACATGGGCCACATTCGTTCGCGCTGTCTCTAACTGTCATGTATAATTCACCAAAACCACAGCTCCCTTTTTACATCCAGGCCCCATAAAACACTCCATGGTTTACCCCAGACGCTTCAGGTGCCCTGGTTCAATCCATTGACAGCACGTCCACCCCGGTATACCACATCTTTTCAATTCACTCTATTCTTTGCACCCCTTTCTCCCTCCTGCATATACAGGCCCCGATCGTTCATAATCTTTTTCACTCCATCTTTCTACCTCCAATTTGGTCTCCCACTTCTCCTGGTTCCCTCCACCTCTGATACATATATCGTTTTTGTCAATCTTTCTTAAATCATTCTCTCCATGAAACCAAACCATTTCAAAACACCCTCTTCTGCTCTTTCAACCACACTCTTTTTGTTACCAAACATCTTTTTTACCCTTTCATTACTTACTTGATGAAACCACATCACACCACATATTGTCCTCAAACATCTCATTTCCAACACATCCACTTTCCTCCGCACAACTCTATCTATAACCCATGAATCGCAACCATATAACATTTTTGGAGCCACTATTCCTTCAAAAACACCCATATTTGCTTTCCGAGATAATGGTCTCGACTTCTAAACATTTTTCAACGCTACCAGAACTTTCGCCACCTCTCCCACCCTGTGACTCACTTCCGCTACCATGGTTCCATCCGCTGCTAAATCCACTCCCAGATATCTAAAACACTTCACTTCCTCCAGGTTTTCTGCATTCAAGGTTACCTACCAATTGACTTGTCAATCAACCCTACTGTACCTAATAACCTTGCTCTTATTCACATTTACTCTTAGTTTTCCTCTTTCACACACTTTAACAAACTCCGACACCAGGTTCTACAGTTTTTCACCCGAATCAGCCACCGTCGCTGTATCATCAGCGACACCAACTGACTAACTTCCCAAGCTCTCTCATCCACAACAATTTGAATACTTGCCCCTTTTTCCAAAACTCTTGCATTCACCTCCCCAACAACCCCATCCATAAACAAATTAAGCAACCATGAGACAATCACGCACCCATGCCGGAAACTGACATTCACTGGGAACCAAGCTCTTTCCTCTCTTCCCACTCGCACATATGTGTTCATGCGTTACATCCTCGATAAAAACTTTTCACTGCATCTAACAACTTGCCTTCCGCACCATATATTCTTAATACCTTCCACAGAGCATCTCTATCAACTCTATCATAAGTCCTCTCCAGATCCACAAATGCTGCAGACAAATAGATTCGCTTTTCTACGTATTTCTTACATGCATTCCCCAAAGCAAACACCTGATCCACATATCTTCTACCACTTCTGAAACCACACTGTTTTTCCCCAATCTGATGCTCTGTACATGCCTTCAGCCTCTCAATCAATACCCTCCCTTATAATTTCCCGGGAATACTCAACAAACTTATATCTCTATAATTTGAGCACTCACCTCTATCTCCTTTGCCTTTGTACAATGGCACTATGCTTGCATTCCCCCAATCCTCAAACACTTCACCATGAGTCATACATACATTAGAAATGTTTACTTACCAGTCAATAACACACTCACCCCTCTTTTTAATAAATTCCACTGAAATACCACCCAAATCCGTTACCTTGGCAACTTTCATCTTCCGCAAAGATCTTACTACCTCTTCACTGTTTACAAAATCATTCTTTCTAACCCTCTCACCTCGCACACGACCTGGTCCAAAATACCCTATATCTGCCACACTATCATTTAACACATTCAACAAACCTTCAGAGTACTTACTCCATATCCTTCTCATATCACCACTATCTGTTCTCACCTCCCCATTTGCCCCCTATACCGATGTTCCCATTTGTTCTCTTGACTTACGCACTTTATTTACCTCATTCCAAAATATATTTTTATTATGCCTAAAATTTGATGATACTCTCTCACCCCAACTCTAATATGCCTTCTTTTTCAACTCTTGCACCTTTCTCTTGACAGCCTGCCCCTTTCTTTTATACATATCTGTCATTTGCACTATTTGCACTCTTGCACTAATACTTTTACTTCTTCATCTAACCACTCACTACCCTTTCTACTCTGCCCAATTCCCACGCTTCTCATGCCGCAAGCATCTTTGGCAAAAGTCATCACTGCTTCCGTAAATACATCCCATTCCTCCCCACTTCCCTTACGTCCTTTGCTCTCACCTTTTTCCATTCTGCACCCAGTCTCTCCTGGTACTTCCTCACACAAGTCTCCTTCCCAAGCTCACATACTCTCACCAATCGCTTCTTCTTTTCTGAAAACCTCTACGAATCTTAACCTTCGCCTCAAGATAATGGTCAGACATCCCTCCAGTTGCACCTCTCAGCACATTAACATTCAAAAGTCTCTCTTTCACTCGTCTCTCAATTAACACGTAATCCAATAACGCTCTAAGGCCATCTCTCCTACCAACAAACGTATACTTATGTATATCTCCCTTTTTTAACTAAGTATTATCAATCACCAGTCCTTTTTCAGCACACAAATCTCCAAGCTCTTCGCCGTTTCCATTTACAACATTGAACAACCCATGTACACCAATTATTCCCCCAACTGCCACATCACTCACCTTTACGTTCAAATCACACTTCATGATAGCCCAGTCTCGTCTTTCAAAACTACTAACACACTCACTCAGCTGCTCCCAAAACACTTGCCTCTCATGATCTTTTTTCTCATGCCAAGGTGATATCACCAACGATCACCCATCTCTCTTCATCCACTTTCAGTCTTACCCATATCAATTTAGAGTTTAATTTCTTCCACTCTCTCACATACTCCCACCACTCTTGTTTCAGTAGTGCCACTCCTTCTCATGTTCCTGTCATCTCACCAACCCCTGACTTTACTCCCAAAACATTCCCAAACCACTCTTACACTTTACCCTTGAGCTTCGTTTCGCTCAGAGCCAGAACATCTGGGTTCCTTTCCTGAAATATATTACCGATCTCTTCTTTTTTCTGGTCTTGGTTATATCCACACACACACACACACACACACACACACACATATATATACATATATATATATATATATATATATATATATATATATATATATATATATATATATATATATATATATATATATATATATATATATATATATATGTGTATATATATATATATATATATATATATATATATATATATATATATATATATATATATATATATATATATATATATATATATATATATATATATATATATATATATATATATATATATTTTTTTTAAACTATTCGCCATTTCCCGCGTTAGCGAGGTAGCATTAAGAACAGAGGACTGGGCGTTTTTTGGAATATCCTCACCTGGCCCCCTCTGTTCCTTCTTTTGAAAAAAAAAAGAAAAAAAAGAGGGGAGGATTTCCAGCCCCCCGCTCCCTCCCCTTTTAGTCGCCTTCTACGACACGCAGGGAATACGTGGGAAGTATTCTTAATCCCCTATCCCCAGGGAAGAATTGGTATATATATATATATATATATATATATATATATATATATATATATATATATATATATATATATATATATATGTATATATATACATATATATATATATATATATATATATATGGTATCGCAGTGGAATTTATTAAAAAAGGGGGTGACTGTATTATTGACTGGTTGGTAAGGTTATTTGATGTATGTATGACTCATGGTGAGGTGCCTGAGGATTGGCGGAATGCGTGCATAGTGCCATTGTACAAAGGCAAAGGGGATAAGGGTGAGTGCTCAAATTACAGAGGTATAAGTTTGTTGAGTATTTCTGGTAAATTATATGGGAGGGTATTGATTGAGAGGGTGAAGGCATGTACAGAGCATCAGATTGGGGAAGAGCAGTGTTGTTTCAGAAGTGGTAGAGGATGTGTAGATCAGGTGTTTGCTTTGAAGAATGTATGTGAGAAATACTTAGAAAAGCAAATGGATTTGTATGTAGCATTTATGGATCTGGAGAAGGCATATGATAGAGTTGATAGAGATGCTCTGTGGAAGGTATTAAGAATATATGGTGTGGGAGGCAAGTTGTTAGAAGCAGTGAAAAGTTTTTATCGAGGATGTTAGGCATGTGTACGTGTAGGAAGAGAGGAAAGTGATTGGTTCTCAGTGAATATAGGTTTGTGGCAGGGGTGTGTGATGTCTCCATGGTTGTTTAATTTGTTTATGGATGGGGTTGTTAGGGAGGTAAATGCAAGAGTTTTGGAAAGAGGGGCAAGTATGAAGTCTGTTGGGGATGAGAGAGCTTGGGAAGTGAGTCAGTTGTTGTTCCCTGATGATACCGCGCTGGTGGCTGATTCATGTGAGAAACTGCAGAAGCTGGTGACTGAGTTTGGTAAAGTGTGTGAAAGAAGAAAGTTAAGAGTAAATGTGAATAAGAGCAAGGTTATTAGGTACAGTAGGGTTGAGGGTCAAGTCAATTGGGAGGTAAGTTTGAATGGAGCAAAGCTGGAGGAAGTAAAGTGTTTTAGATATCTGGGAGTGGATCTGGCAGTGGATGGAACCATGGAAGCGGAAGTGGATCATAGGGTGGGGGAGGGGGCGAAAATCCTGGGAGCCTTGAAGAATGTGTGGAAGTCGAGAACATTATCTCGGAAAGCAAAAATGGGTATGTTTGAAGGAATAGTGGTTCCAACAATGTTGTATGGTTGCGAGGCGTGGGCTATGGATAGAGTTGTGCGCAGGAGGATGGATGTCCTGGAAATGAGATGTTTGAGGACAATGTGTGGTGTGAGGTGGTTTGATCGAGTAAGTAACATAAGGGTAAGAGAGATGTCTGGAAATAAAAAGAGCGTGTTTGAGAGAGCAGAAGAGGGTGTTTTGAAATGGTTTGGGCACATGGAGAGAATGAGTGAGGAAAGATTAACCAAGAGGATATATGTGTCGGAGGTGGAGGGAACGAGGAGAAGTGGGAGACCAAATTGGAGGTGGAAAGATGGAGTGAAAATGATTTTGTGTGATCGGGGCCTGAACATGCAGGAGGGTGAAAGGAGGGCAAGGAATAGAGTGAATTGGATCGATGTGGTATACCGGGGTTGACGTGCTCTCAGTGGATTGAATCAGGGCATGTGAAGCGTCTGGGGTAAACCATGGAAAGCTGTGAAGGTATGTATATTTGCTTGTGTGGACGTATGTATATACATGTGTATGGGGGTGGGTTGGGCCATTTCTTTCGTGTTTCCTTGCGCTACCTCGCAAACGCGGGAGACAGCGACAAAGCAAAAAAAAAAAATATATATATATATATATATATACTTATATATATATATATATATATATATATATATATATATATATATATATATATATATATATATATATATATATATATATATATATATATATATATATATATATATATATAGAGAGAGAGAGAGAGAGAGAGAGAGAGAGTGGTTTGGGAATGTTTTGGAAGTAAAGTCATGGGTTTGTGAGAGGACAAGAGCAAGGGAAGGAGTAGCACTACTCCTGAACCAGAAGTTGTGGGAGTATGTGATAAAGTGTAAGAAAGTCAAATCTAGTTTGATTTGGGTATAACTGAAAGTTAATGGAGAGAGATGGGTGATTACTGGTTCCTATGGACCTGGGAATGAGAAGAAACATGATTGTAGGCAAGTGTTTTGGGAGCAGCTGAGTGAGTGTGTTAGTAGTTTTGATGCAGGAGACCGGTTTATAATGATGGGTCACTTGAATGGAAAGATGAGATATGTGAGAGTTGAGGGAATAATTGATGTACATGGTGTGTAGGGTGTTGTAAATGGAAATGGTGAAGAGATTGCAGATTTATATGCTGAAAAAAGACTGGTGATTGGGAATACCTGGTTTGAAAGGAAAGATAATACATATGCATATGTATATAAGTAGGAGAGATGACCAGAGAGCGTTACTGGATTAAGTGTTAATTGATAGGCGCGTGAAACAGAGTCTTTTTGACGTTGATTTTCTAAGACGTTTAACTGCATGGATGTCTGATCATTATCTTGTGGAGGCGAAGGTGAAGATGTGTAGAGATTTTCAGAAAAGATGAGAGAATGTTGGGGTGTAGAGAGTGGTGAGAGTAAGTGAGTTTGGGAAGGAAACTTTTGTGAGGAAGTACCAGGAGAGACTGAGTGCAGAATGGAAAAAGGTGAGAGCAAGGGACGTAAGGGGAGTGGGGGAGGAATGGGATGTATTTAGGAAAAAAGTGATTGCTTTCGCAAAAGATGCATGTGGCATGAAAAGCGTGTGAGGTGGGGAGATGAGGAAGGGTAGTGAGTGGTGGGATGTAGAAGTAAGATTGTTAGTGAAAGAAAAGAGAGAGGTATTTGGACGATTTTTGCAAGGAAATGGTGCAAATGACTAGATGTATAAAAGAAAGAGGCAGGAGGTCAACAGAAAGGTGCAAGAGCTGAAAAAGAGGCGAGTGAGAACTGGGGTGAGAGAGTATCATTGAATTTTAGGGGAAATGAGATGTTTTGGAAGGAGGTAAATAAAGTGCGTAAGACTAGAGAACAAATGGGAAATTGGTGAAGGGGCTAATGCGGAGGTAATAACAAGTAGTAGTGATGTCAGGAGATGGAGTATTTTGCAGGTTTGCTGAATGTGTTAAATGATAGAGTAGCAGATATAGAGTGTGTTGGTCGAGGTGGTGTTCGAAGTGAGAGGGTTAGGGAGAATGATTTGGTAAACAGAGAAGAGGTAATGAAATCTTTCCGGATGATGAAAGCCGGTAAGGCGGCAGGTTTGTATGGTATTGCAATGGAATTCATTTAAAAAAGGGGTGACTGTGTTGTTGAGTGGTTGGTAAGCATACTTAGTATAAGTATGGCTCATGGTGAAGTGATTGACGATTGGATGAATGCATGCATAGTGCCATTGTACAAAGGCAAAGAGGATAAAAGTGAGAGCTCAAATCACAGAGGTATAAGTGTGTCGAGTATCCCTGGGAAATTATGTGGGAGGGTATTGATTGAGAGGGTGAGGGCATGTACAGAGTATCAGACTGGGAAAGTGCTGTGTGGGTTCAGAAGTGGTAGAGGATGTGTGGATCAATTGTTTGCTCTGAAAATGGATGTGATAAATACTTAGAAAAAAAATGGATTTATATGTAGGATTTATAGATCTAGAGAAGGAATATGTTAGAGTTGATAGAGATGCTCTGTTGAAGGTATTAAGAATATATGGTGTGGGAGGCAAATTGCAAGAAGCAGTGAAAAGATTTTATCGAGGATGGAAGGCATGTGTACGAATAGGAATAGAGGAAATTGATTGGTTCTCTGTGAATTTAGGTTTTTGACAGGGGTGCGTAATTGTTTCCATTGTTGTTAAAATTGTGTATGGATGGGGTTGTTAGGGAGGTGAATGCAAGAATTTTGGAGAGAGCGGCAAGTATGTAGTCTGTTGGGGATGGGAAGGCTTGGGAAGTGAGTAAGTTGTTGTTCGCTGATGATACAGCGCTGGTAACTGCTTCGGGTGAGTAACTGTAGAAGCTTGTGAGACTGAGTTTGGTAAAGTGTGTGAAAGAAGAAAGCTGAGAATAAATATGAATAAGAACAAGGCTATTAGGTACAGTAAGGTTGAGGGACAAGTCAATTAGGAGGTAAATCTGGATGGAGAAAAACTAGAGGGAGTAAAGTGTTTTAGATATCTGGGAGTGGATTTCGCAGCGAATGGAAGCGGAATTGAATCACAGGGTGGAGGAGGGGGCAAAAGTTCTGGGAGCGTTGAAATCTGTGTAAAAGGCGAGAACATTATCTCGGAAAGCAAAAATGGGTATGTTTGAAGGAATATTGGCTCCAACACTGTTATATGGTTGCGAGGCGTGGGCTATATATAGGTTTGTGCGGAAGAGGGTGGATGTGTTGGAAATGAGATATTTCAGGACTATATATGGTGTGAGGTAGTTTCATCGAGTAAGTAATGGAAGGGTAAGAGATATGTGTGGTAATAAAAAGTTTGTTTGAGAGAGTAGAAGAGATTGCATTAAAATGGTTTGGTCATATGGAGAAGGAACGAAGAAGGGGGCCAGTTGAGGATATACCTTCAAAGGATCAGTCCTCTGCTCTTAAGGCTACCTCGCTAATGCGGGAAATGGCAAATACTATGAAAAAAGAATTATATATATATATATATATATATATATATATATATATATATATATATATATATATATATATATATATATATATATATATATATATATACCTTCAAAAGATCAGTCCTCTGTTCTCAACGCTACCTCGCTAATGCGGGAAATGGCGAATACTATGAAAAAAGAATTTTAGATAGATAAAAAAAAATATTTGTGGATCTGGAGAAGGCATGTGATGGAGTTGATGGAGATGCTCTGTGGAGGGTATTAGGAATGTGTGGTGTGGGAGGCGAGTTGTTAGAAGCAGTGAAAAGTTTTTATCGAGGATGTAAGGCATGTGTACGTGTAGGAAGAGAGGAAAGTGATTGGTTCTCAGTGAATGTAGGTTTGCGGCAGGGGTGTGTGATGTCTCCATGGTTGTTTAAGTTGTTTATGGATGGGGTTGTTAGGGAGGTAAATGCAAGAGTCTTGGAAAGAGGGACAAGTATGAAGTCTGTTGGGGATGAGAGAGCTTGGGAAGTGAGTCAGTTGTTGTTCGCTGATGATACAGCGCTGGTGGCGGATTCATGTGAGAAACTGCAGAAGCTGGTGACGGAGTTTGGTAAAGTGTGTGGAAGAAGAAAGTTAAGAGTAAATGTGAATAAGAGCAAGGTTATTAGGTACAGTAGGGTTGAGGGTCAAGTCAATTGGGAGGTGAGTTTGAATGGAGAAAAACTGGAGGAAGTGAAGTGTTTTAGATATCTGGGAGTGGATCTGTCAGCGGATGGAACCATGGAAGCGGAAGTGGATCATAGGGTGGGGGAGGGGGCAAAAATTTTGGGAGCCTTGAAAAATGTGTGTAAGTCGAGAACATTATCCCGGAAAGCAAAAATGGGTATGTTTGAAGGAATAGTGGTTCCAACAATGTTGTATGGTTGCGAGGCGTGTGCTATGGATAGAGTTGTGCGCAGGAGGATGGATGTGTTGGAAATGAGATGTTTGAGGACAATGTGTGGTGTGAGGTGGTTTGATCGAGTAAGTAACGTAAGGGTAAGAGAGATGTGTGGAAATAAAAAGAGCGTGGTTGAGAGAGCAGAAGAGGGTGTTTTGAAGTGGTTTGGGCACATGGAGAGAATGAGTGAGGAAAGATTGACCAAGAGGATATATGTGTCGGAGGTGGAGGGAACGAGGAGAAGAGGGAGACCAAATTGGAGGTGGAAAGATGGAGTGAAAAGGATTTTGTGTGATCGGGGCCTGAACATGCAGGAGGGCAAGGAATAGAGTGAATTGGAGCGATGTGGTATACAGGGGTTGACGTGCTGTCAGTGGATTGAATCAAGGCATGTGAAGCGTCCGGGGTAAACCATGGAAAGCTGTGTAGGTATGTATATTTGCGTGTGTGGACGTATGTATGTACATGTGTATGGGGGGGGTTGGGCCATTTCTTTCGTCTGTTTCCTTGCGCTACCTCGCAAACGCGGGAGACAGCGACGAGGTATAAAAAAAAAAAAAAAATATATAATATATATATCAATATATATAAAAAAAGGGCAAATGAGAGTTGGGGTGCGAGAGTATCATTAAATTTTAGGGAGAATAAAAAGATGTTCTGGAAGGAGGTAAATAAAGTGCGAAAGACAAGGGAGCAAATGGGAACTTCAGTGAAGGGCGCAAATGGGGAGGTGATAACAAGTAGTGGTGATGTGAGAAGGAGATGGAGTGAGTATTTTGAAGGTTTGTTGAATGTGTTTGATGATAGAGTGGGAGATATAGGGTGTTTTGGTCGAGGTGGTGTGCAAAGTGAGAGGGTTAGGGAAAATGATTTGGTAAACAGAGAAGAGATAGTAAAAGCTTTGCGGAAGATGAAAGCCGGCGAGGCAGCAGGTTTGGATGGTATTGCAGTGGAATTTATTAAAAAAGGGGGTGACTGTATTGTTGACTGGTTGGTAAGGTTATTTAATGTATGTATGACTCATGGTGAGGTGCCTGAGGATTGGCGGAATGCGTGCATAGTGCCATTGTACAAAGGCAAAGGGGATAAGAGTGAGTGCTCAAATTACAGAGGTATAAGTTTGTTGAGAACAATGGAAGTAAGGGGAGTGGGGGAGGAATGGGATGTATTTAGGGAATCAGTGATGGATTGCGCAAAAGATGCTTGTGGCATGAGAAGAGTGGGATGTGGGTTGATTAGAAAGGGTAGTGAGTGGTGGGATGAAGAAGTAAGAGTATTAGTGAAAGAGAAGAGAGAGGCATTTGGACGATTTTTGCAGGGAAAAAATGCAATTGAGTAGGAGATGTATAAAAGAAAGAGACAGGAGGCCAAGAGAAAGGTGCAAGAGGTGAAAAAAAGGGCAAATGAGAGTTGGGGTGAGAGAGTATCATTAAATTTTAGGGAGAATAAAAAGATGTTCTGGAAGGAGGTAAATAAAGTGCGTAAGACAAGGAAGCAAATGGGAACTTCAGTGAAGGGCGCAAATGGGGAGGTGATAACAAGTAGTGGTGATGTGAGAAGGAGATGGAGTGAGTATTTCGAAGGTTTGTTGAATGTGTTTGATGATAGAGTGGCAGATATAGGGTGTTTTGGTCGAGGTGGTGTGCAAAGTGAGAGGGTTAGGGAAAATGATTTGGTAAACAGAGAAGAGGTAGTGAAAGCTTTGCGGAAGATGAAAGCCGGCAAGGCAGCAGGTTTGGATGGTATTGCAGTGGAATTTATTAAAAAAGGGGGTGACTGTATTGTTGACTGGTTGGTAAGGTTATTTAATGTATGTATGACTCATGGTGAGGTGCCTGAGGATTGGCGGAATGCGTGCATAGTGCCATTGTACAAAGGCAAAGGGGATAAGAGTGAGTGCTCAAATTACAGAGGTATAAGTTTGTTGAGAACAATGGAAGTAAGGGGAGTGGGGGAGGAATGGGATGTATTTAGGGAATCAGTGATGGATTGCGCAAAAGATGCTTGTGGCATGAGAAGAGTGGGATGTGGGTTGATTAGAAAGGGTAGTGAGTGGTGGGATGAAGAAGTAAGAGTATTAGTGAAAGAGAAGAGAGAGGCATTTGGACGATTTTTGCAGGGAAAAAATGCAATTGAGTAGGAGATGTATAAAAGAAAGAGACAGGAGGTCAAGAGAAAGGTGCAAGAGGTGAAAAAAAGGGCAAATGAGAGTTGGGGTGAGAGAGTATCATTAAATCTTAGGGAGAATAAAAAGATGTTCTGGAAGGAGGTAAATAAAGTGCGTAAGACAAGGAAGCAAATGGGAACTTCAGTGAAGGGCGCAAATGGGGAGGTGATAACAAGTAGTGGTGATGTGAGAAGGAGATGGAGTGAGTATTTCGAAGGTTTGTTGAATGTGTTTGATGATAGAGTGGCAGATATAGGGTGTTTTGGTCGAGGTGGTGTGCAAAGTGAGAGGGTTAGGGAAAATGATTTGGTAAACAGAGAAGAGGTAGTGAAAGCTTTGCGGAAGATGAAAGCCGGCAAGGCAGCAGGTTTGGATGGTATTGCAGTGGAATTTATTAAAAAAGGGGGTGACTGTATTGTTGACTGGTTGGTAAGGTTATTTAATGTATGTATGACTCATGGTGAGGTGCCTGAGGATTGGCGGAATGCGTGCATAGTGCCATTGTACAAAGGCAAAGGGGATAAGAGTGAGTGCTCAAATTACAGAGGTATAAGTTTGTTGAGAACAATGGAAGTAAGGGGAGTGGGGGAGGAATGGGATGTATTTAGGGAATCAGTGATGGATTGCGCAAAAGATGCTTGTGGCATGAGAAGAGTGGGAGGTGGGTTGATTAGAAAGGGTAGTGAGTGGTGGGATGAAGAAGTAAGAGTATTAGTGAAAGAGAAGAGAGAGGCATTTGGACGATTTTTGCAGGGAAAAAATGCAATTGAGTAGGAGATGTATAAAAGAAAGAGACAGGAGGTCAAGAGAAAGGTGCAAGAGGTGAAAAAAAGGGCAAATGAGAGTTGGGGTGAGAGAGTATCATTAAATTTTAGGGAGAATAAAAAGATGTTCTGGAAGGAGGTAAATAAAGTGCGTAAGACAAGGGAGCAAATGGGAACTTCAGTGAAGGGCGCAAATGGGGAGGTGATAACAAGTAGTGGTGATGTGAGAAGGAGATGGAGTGAGTATTTCGAAGGTTTGTTGAATGTGTTTGATGATAGAGTGGCAGATATAGGGTGTTTTGGTCGAGGTGGTGTGCAAAGTGAGAGGGTTAGGGAAAATGATTTGGTAAACAGAGAAGAGGTAGATGAAAGCCAGCAAGGCAGCAGGTTTGGATGGTATTGCAGTGGAATTTATTAAAAAAGGGGGTGACTGTATTGTTGACTGGTTGGTAAGGTTATTTAATGTATGTATGACTCATGGTGAGGTGCCTGAGGATTGGCGGAATGCGTGCATAGTGCCATTGTACAAAGGCAAAGGGGATAAGAGTGAGTGCTCAAATTACAGAGGTATAAGTTTGTTGAGTATTCCTGGTAAATTATATGGGAGGGTATTGATTGAGAGGGTGAAGGCATTTACAGAGCATCAGATTGGGGAAGAGCAGTGTGGTTTCAGAAGTGGTAGAGGATGTGTGGATCAGGTGTTGGCTTTGAAGAATGTATGTGAGAAATACTTAGAAAAGCAAATGGATTTGTATGTAGCATTTATGGATCTGGAGAAGGCATATGATAGAGTTGATAGAGATGCTCTGTGGAAGGTATTAAGAATATATGGTGTGGGAGGCAAGTTTTTAGAAGCAGTGAAAAGTTTTTATCGAGGATGTAAGGCATGTGTACGTGTAGGAAGAGAGGAAAGTGATTGGTTCTCAGTGAATGTAGGTTTCCGGCAGGGTTGTGTGATGTCTCCATGGTTGTTTAATTTGTTTATGGATGGGGTTGTTAGGAAGGTGAATGCAAGAGTTTTGGAAAGAGGGGCAAGTATGAAGTCTGTTGGGGATGAGAGAGCTTGGGAAGTGAGTCAGTTGTTGTTCGCTGATGATACAGCGCTGGTGGCTGATTCATGTGAGAAACTGCAGAAGCTGGTGACTAAGTTTGGTAAAGTGTGTGAAAGAAGAAAGTTAAGAGTAAATGTGAATAAGAGCAAGGTTATTAGGTACAGTAGGGTTGAGGGTCAAGTCAATTGAGAGGTGAGTTTGAATGGAGAAAAACTGGAGGAAGTAAAGTGTTTTAGTTATCTGGGAGTGGATCTGGCAGCGGATGGAACCATGGAAGCGGAAGTGGATCGATCATAGGGTGGGGGAGGGGGCGAAAATTCTGGGAGCCTTGAAGAATGTGTGGAAGTCGAGAACATTATCTCGGAAAGCAAAAATGGGTATGTTTGAAGGAATAGTGGTTCCAACAATTTTTTATGGTTGCGAGGCGTGGGATATGGATAGAGTTGTCGGCAGGAGGATGGATGTGCTGGAAATGAGATGTTTGAGGACAATGTGTGGTGTGAGGTGGTTCGATCGAGTAAGTAACGTAAGGGTAAGAGAGATGTGTGGAAATAAAAAGAGCGTGGTTGAGAGAGCAGAAGAGGGTGTATTGAAATTGTTTGGGCACATGGAGAGAATGAGTGAGGAAAGATTGACAAAGAGGATATATGTGTCGGAGGTGGAGGGAACGAGGAGAAGAGGGAGACCAAATTGGAGGTGGAAAGATGGAGTGAAAGAGATTTTGTGTGATCGGGGCCTGAACATGCAGTAGGGTGAAAGGAGGGCAAGGAATAGAGTGAATTGGAGCGATGTGGTATACCGGGTTTGACGTGCTGTCAGTGGATTGAATCAAGGCATGTGAAGCGTCTGGGGTAAACCATAGAAAGCTGTGTAGGTATGTATATTTGCGTGTGTGGACGTATGTATATACATGTGTATGGGGGTGGGTTGGGCCATTTCTTTCGTCTGTTTCCTTGCGCTACCTCGCAAACGCGGGAGATAGCGGCAAAAAAAAAAAAAAAAATATATATATATATATATATATATATATATATATATATATATATATATATATATATATATGGAGTGAAAAAGATTTTGTGTGATTGGGGCCTGAACATGCAGGAGGGTGAAAGGAGGGCAAAGAATAGAGTGAATTGGAGCGATGTGGTATACCGGGGTTGACGTGCTGTCAGTGGATTGAATCAAGGCATGTGTCTGGGGATGGGTTGGGCCATTTCTTTCGTCTGTTTCCTTGCGCTACCTCGCAAACGCGGGAGATAGCGACAAAGCAAAAAAAAAAAAATATATATACATATAAATATATATACTATATATATATATATATATATATATATATATATATATATATATATATATATATATATATATATATATATATATATATATATATATATATATATATATATATATATATATTCCCAAACCACTCTTCCCCTTTACCCTTGAGCTTCGTTTCACTCAGAGCCAAAACATCCAGGTTCCTTTCCTCAAACATACTACCTATCTCTCCTTTTTTCACATCTTGGTTACATCCACACACATTTAGGCACCCCACTCTGAGCCTTCGAGGAGGATGAGCACTCCCCGCGTGACTCCTTCTTCTGTTTCCCATTTTAGAAAGTTAATACAAGGAGGGGAGGATTTCTGGCCCCCCGCTCCCGTCCCCTCTAGTCGCTTTCTACGACACGCGAGGAATACGTGGGAAGTATTCTTTCACCCCTATCCCCAGGGATAATATACATATATATATACATATACACATACACACACATACACATACATACGCACATATACACACACACACACATACATATATATATATATATATATGTGAAAAATGTAAGAAACAATTTAGAAAACTGAAACTTCTATCTTGAAATGAATGAAAAAAATGAATGTCACATAATGGTTCAACCTCTGGCTATGGAAAAAAGGAAATGTATAATTTATTTACACAAACGTCAATAGCAGTTCTCATCAATTTAACCACTGTATCAATCAATTTAACCACTGTATCAATAGGCTTCAATGTCTAAGCTACATTTTTCTCCAATTTCACTATTTTCCTTCACATTTTCAATTGTGTCTGAAGGTTCTACTTCAAGAGTCAGGGGTTAGTGAGAGGACAAGAGCAAGGGAAGGAGTAGCAATACTCCTGAAACAGGAGTTGTAGGAGTATGTGATAGAGTGTAAGAAAGTAAATTCTCGATTGATATGGGTAAAACTGAAAGTTGATGGAGAGAGGTGGGTGATTATTGGTGCTTATGCACCTGGGCATGAGAAGAAAGATCAAGAGAGGCAAGTGTTTTGGGAGCAGCTGAATGGGTGTGTTGGTGGTTTTGATGCACGAGACCGGGTTATAGTGATGGGTGATTTGAATGCAAAGGTGAGTAATGTGGCAGTTGAGGGAATAGTTGGTATACATGGGGTGTTCAGTGTTGTAAATGGTAATGGTGAAGAGCTTGTAGATTTATGTGCTGAAAAAGGACTGATGATTGGGAATACCTGGTTTAAAAAGCGAGATATACATAAGTATACTTATGTAAGTAGGAGAGATGGCCAGAGAGCGTTATTGGATTACGTGTTAATTGACAGGCGTGCGAAAGACAGACTTTTGGATGTTAATGTGCTGAGAGGTGCAACTGGAGGGATGTCTGATCATTATCTTGTGGAGGCTAAGGTGAAGATTTGTATGTGTTTTCAGAAAAGAAGAGTGAATGTTAGGGTGAAGAGGGTGGTGAGAGTAAGTGAGCTTGAGAAGGAGACCTGTGTCAGGAAGTACCAGGAGAGACTGAGTACAGAATGGAAAAAGGTGAGAACAATGGAAGTAAGGGGAGTGGGTGAGGAATGGGATGTATTTAGGGAATCAGTGATGGATTGCGCAAAAGATGCTTGTGGCATGAGAAGAGTGGGAGGTGGGTTGATTAGAAAGGGTAGTGAGTGGTGGGATGAAGAAGTAAGAGTATTAGTGAAAGAGAAGAGAGAGGCATTTAGACGATTTTTGCAGGGAAAAAATGCAATTGAGTGGGAGATGTATAAAAGAAAGAGACAGGAGGTCAAGAGAAAGGTGCAAGAGGTGAAAAAAAGGGCAAATGAGAGTTGGGGTGAGAGAGTATCATTAAATTTTAGGGAGAATAAAAAGATGTTCTGGAAGGAGGTAAATAAAGTGCGTAAGACAAGGGAGCAAATGGGAACTTCAGTGAAGGGCGCAAATGGGGAGGTGATAACAAGTAGTGGTGATGTGAGAAGGAGATGCAGTGAGTATTTTGAAGGTTTGTTGAATGTGTTTGATGATAGAGTGGCAGATATAGGGTGTTTTGGTCGAGGTGGTGTGCAAAGTGAGAGGGTTAGGGAAAATGATTTGGTAAACAGAGAAGAGGTAGTGAAAGCTTTGCGGAAGATGAAAGCCGGCAAGGCAGCAGGTTTGTATGGTATTGCAGTGGAATTTATTAAAAAAGGGGTGACTGTATTGTTGACTGGTTGGTAAGGTTATTTAATGTATGTATGACTCATGGTGAGGTGCCTGAGGATTGGCGGAATGCGTGCATAGTGCCATTGTACAAAGGCAAAGGGGATAAGAGTGAGTGCTCAAATTACAGAGGTATAAGTTTGTTGAGTATTCCTGGTAAATTATATGGGAGGGTATTGATTGAGAGGGTGAAGGCATGTACAGAGCATCAGATTGGGGAAGAGCAGTGTGGTTTCAGAAGTGGTAGAGGATGTGTGGATCAGGTGTTTGCTTTGAAGAATGTATGTGAGAAATACTTAGAAAAGCAAATGGATTTGTATGTAGCATTTATGGATCTGGAGAAGGCATATGATAGAGTTGATAGAGATGCTCTGTGGAAGGTATTAAGAATATATGGTGTGGGAGGCAAGTTGTTAGAAGCAGTGAAAAGTTTTTATCGAGGATGTAAGGCATGTGTACGTGTAGGAAGAGAGGAAAGTGATTGGTTCTCAGTGAATGTAGGTTTGCGGCAGGGGTGTGTGATGTCTCCATGGTTGTTTAATTTGTTTATGGATGGGGTTGTTAGTGAGGTAAATGCAAGAGTTTTGGAAAGAGGGGCAAGTATGAAGTCTTTTGGGGATGAGTGAGCTTGGGAAGTGAGTCAGTTGTTGTTCGCTGATGACACAGCGCTGGTGGCTGATTCATGTGTGAAACTGCAGAAGCTGGTGACTGAGTTTGGTAAAGTGTGTGGAAGAAGAAAGTTAAGAGTAAATGTGAATAAGAGCAAGGTTATTAGGTACAGTATGGTTGAGGGTCAAGTCAATTGGGAGGTGAGTTTGAATGGAGAAAAACTGGAGGAAGTGAAGTGTTTTAGATATCTGGGAGTGGATCTGGCAGCGGATGGAACCATGGAAGCGGAAGTGGATCATAGGGTGGGGGAGGGGGCGAAAATTCTGGGGGCCTTGAAGAATGTGTGGAAGTCGAGAACATTATCTCGGAAAGCAAATATGGGTATGTTTGAAGGAATAGTGGTTCCAACAATGTTGTATGGTTGCGAGGCGTGGGCTATGGATAGAGTTGTGCGCAGGAGGGTGGATGTGCTGGAAATGAGATGTTTGAGGACAATGTGTGGTGTGAGGTGATTTGATCGAGTGAGTAACGTAAGGGTAAGAGAGATGTGTGGAAATAAAAAGAGCGTGGTTGAGAGAGCAGAAGAGGGTGTTTTGAAGTGGTTTGGGCACATGGAGAGGATGAGTGAGGAAAGATTGACCAAGAGGATATATGTGTCGGAGGTGGAGGGAACAAGGAGAAGAGGGAGACCAAATTGGAGGTGGAAAGATGGAGTGAAAAAGATTTTGTGTGATCGGGGCCTGAACATACAGGAGGGTGAAAGGAGGGCAAGGAATAGAGTGAATTTGATCGATGTGGTATACTGGGGCTGACGTGCTGTCAGTGGATTGAATCAAGGCATGTGAAGCGTCTGCGGTAAACCATGGAAAGCTGTGTAGGTATGTATATTTGCGTGTGTGGACGTATGTATATACATGTGCATGGGGGTGGGTTGGGCCATTTCTTTCGTCTGTTTCCTTGCGCTACCTCGCAAACGCGGGAGACAGCGACAAAGTATGAAAAAAAAAATATATATATATATATTTGTTTATTTATTCATTTCGCTTCGTCGCTGTCTCCCGCGTTAGCGAGGTAGCGCAAGGAAACAGACGAAAGAAATGGCGCAACCTACCCACATACACGTGTATATACATACACGTCCACACATGCAAATATACTTACCTATACATCTCAATGAACGCATATATATATACACACACAGACATATAAATATATACATATGTAAATAATGCATACTGTCTGCATTTATTTATTCCCATCGCCACCTCGCCACACATGGAATGACAACCCCCACCCCCTTCATGTGTGCGAGGTAGTGCTAGGAAAACATAACAAAGGCCCCATTCGTTCACACTCAGTCTCTAGCAGTCATGTAATAATGCCCAAAACCAAAGATCCCTTTCCACATCCATTCCCCACAGAACTTTCCATGGTTTACCCCAGACGCTTCACATGCCCTGGTTCAATCCATTGACAGCACGTCGACTCCAGTATAGCACATCGTTCCAATTCACGCTATTCCTTGCTCGCCTTTCACCCTCCTACATGTTCAGGCCTCGATCACTCAAAATCTTTTTCACTCCATCTTTCCACATCTAATTTGGTCTCCCACGTCTCCTCGTTCCCTCCACCTCTGACACATATATCCTCTTGGTCAATCTCTCCTAACTAATTCTCTCCATGTGACTAAACCATTTCAAAACACACTCTTCTGCTCTCTCAACCGTACTCTTTTTATTTCCACACATATCTCTTACCCTTACATTACTTACTCGATCAAACCACCTCACACCTCATATTGTCCTCAAACACCTCATTTCCAGCACATCCACCCTCCTGCGCGCAAATCTATCCATAGCCCACGCCTCGAAACCATACAACATTGTTGGAACCACTATTCCTTCAAACATACCAATTTTTGCTTTCCGAGGTTATGTTCTTGACTTCAAAACATTCTTCAAGGCTCCCAAAATTTTCGCCCCCTCCCCCACCCTATGATTCACTTCCGCTTCCATGGTTCCATCCGCTGCCAGATGCACTCCCAGATATCTGAAACACTTTACTTCCTCCAATATTTCTCCATTCAAACTTACCTCCCAATTGAATTGACCATCAACCCTACTGTACCTAATAACCTTGCTCTTATTCACATTTACTCTTAACTTTCTTCTTTCACACACTTTTCCAAACTCAGTCACAAGCTTCTGCAGTTTCTCGCATGAATCAGCCACGAGCGCTCTATCATCAGCGAACAACAATTGACTCACTTCCCAAGTTCTCTCATCTACAACAGACTGCATACTTGCCCCTCTTTCCAAAACTCTTGCATTCACTTCCCTAACAACGCCATCCTTAAACAAATTAAACAAACATGGAGAAATCACCTACCCCTATCGAAAACCTACATTCACTGAGAACCAATCACTTTCCTCTCTTCCTACAAGTCCACATGCCTTACATCATCGATAAAAACTTTTCACTGCTTCTAACAACTTGCCTCCCACACCATATATTCTTAATACCTTCCACAGAGCATCTCTATCAACTCTATCATATGCCTTCTCCAGATCCATAAATGCTACATACAAATCCATTTGCTTTTCTAAGTATTTCTCACATATATTCTTCAAAGCAAACACCTGATCCACACATCCTCTAGCACTTCTGAAACCACACTGCTCTTCCCCAATCTGATGCTCTGTACATGCCTTCACCCTCTCAATCAATACCCTCCCATATAATTTACCAGGAATACTGAAGAAAATTATACCTCTGTAATTTATCCCCTTTTCCTTTGTACAATGGCACTATGCAAGCATTCCGCCAATCTTCAGGCACCTCACCATGAATCACACATACATTAAATAACCTTACCAACTAGTCAACAATACAGTTACCCCCTTTTTCAATGAATTCCACTGCAACACCATCCAAACCCGCTGCCTTGCCGGCTTTTATCTTCCGAAAAGCTTTTACTACCCCTCCTCTGTTTACCAAACCATTTTCCCTAACCCTCTCACTTTGCACACCACCTCGACCCAAACACCCTATTTCTGCCACTCTATCATCAAACACATTCAACAAACCTTCAAAATACTCACTCCATCTCCTTCTCACATCACCACTACTTGTCATTACCTCCCCATTAGCCCCCTTCACTGAAGTTACCAATAGCTCCCTTGTTTTACGCAGCTTATTTACCTCCTTCCGAAACATCTTTTTATTCTCCCTAAAATTTAATGATACTCTCTCACCCCAACTCTCATTTGCCCTCTTTTTCACGTCTTGCAACTTTCTCTAGACCTCCTGCCTCTTTCTTTTATACGTCTCCCACTCATTTGTATTTTTTCCCTGCAAAAATCGTCCAAATGCCTCTCTTTTCTCTTTCACTAATACTCTTACTTCTTCATCCCACCACTCGATACCCTTTCTAATCAAGCCACCTCCTACGCTTCTCATGCCAAAAGCATCTTATGCACAAGACATCACTGCTTCCCTAAATACATCCCATTCCTCCACTACTCCCCTTACCTCCTTTGTTCTCACCTTTTTCCATTCTGTACTCAGTCTCTCCTGGTACTTCCTCACACAACACTCCTTCCGAAGCTCACTTACTCTCACCACTCTCTTCACCCCAAAATTCTCTCTTCTTTTCTGAAAACTCATACAATTCTTCCCCTTCGCCTCCACAAGAGAATGATCAGACATCCCTACAGTTGCAACTCTCAGCACATTAACATCCAAAAGTCTCTCTTTCGCGCAACTATCAATTATACCATCATCCAATAACGCTCTCTTGCCATCTTTCCTACTTACATACGTATACTTATGTATATCTCGCTTTTTAAACAAGGTATTCCCAATCACCAGTCCTTTCTCAGCACACAAATATACAAGCTCTTCACCATTTCCATTTACAACACTGAACACCCCATGTATACCAATTATTCCCTCAACTGCCACATTACTCACCTTTGCATTCAAATCACCCATCACTATAACCCGCTTTTGTCCATCAAAACCACTAACACACTCATTCATCTGCTCCCAAAAGACTTACCTCTCATGATCTTTCTTCTCATGCCCAGGTGCATATGCACCAATAATCACCCATCTCTCTCCATCAACTTTCATTTTTACCCATATTAATCTAGAATTTACTTCCTTACACTCTATCACATACTCCCAAAACTCCTGTTTCAGGAGTAGTGCTACTCCTTCCCTTGCCTTTGTCCTCTCACTAACCCCTGACTTTACTCCCAAGACATTCCCAAACCACTCTTCCCCGTTACCCTTGAGCTTCGTTTCACTTAGAGCCAAAACATCCAGGTTCCTTTCCTCAAACGTACTACCTATCTCTCCGTTTTTCTCATTTTGGTTACATCCACACACACTTAGATACCCCAATCTGAGCCTTCGATGAGAATGAGCACTCCCCGCGTGACTCCTTCTACTGTTTCCCCTTTTAGAAAGGCAAAATCCAAGGAGAGGAGCGTTTCTGGCCCCCCGCTCCCTTCCCCTTTAGTCGCCTTCTACGACACGTGAGGAATGCGTGGGAAGTATTCTTTTTCGCCTATCCCCAGGGATAGTATATATAAATATCTATTTTTTTTTCTTTTTTTTTTATACTTTGTCGCTGTCTCCCGCGTTTGCGAGGTAGCGCAAGGAAACAGACGAAAGAAATGGCCCAACCCCCCCCATACACATGTATATACATACGTCCACACACGCAAATATACATACCTACACAGCTTTCCATGGCTTACCCCAGACGCTTCACATGCCTTGATTCAATCTACTGACAGCACGTCAACCCCGGTATACCACATCGCTCCAATTCACTCTATTCCTTGCCCTCCTTTCACCCTCCTGCATGTTCAGGCCCCGATCACACAAAATCTTTTTCACTCCATCTTTCCACCTCCAATTTGGTCTCCCACTTCTCCTCGTTCCCTCCACCTCCGACACATATATCCTCTTGGTCAATCTTTCCTCACTCATTCTCTCCATGTGCCCAAACCACTTCAAAACACCCTCTTCTGCTCTCTCAACCACGCTCTTTTTATTTCCACACATCTCTCTTACCCTTACGTTACTCACTCGATCAAACCACCTCACACCACACATTGTCCTCAAACATCTCATTTCCAGCACATCCATCCTCCTGCGCACAACTCTATCCATAGCCCACGCCTCGCAACCATACAACATTGTCGGAACCACTATTCCTTCATACATACCCATTTTTGCTTTCCGAGATAATGTTCTCGACTTCCACACATTCTTCAAGGCCCCCAGAATTTTCGCCCCCTCCCCCACCCTATGATCCACTTCCGCTTCCATGGTTCCATCCGCTGCCAGATCCACTCCCAGATATCTAAAACACTTCACTTCCTCCAGTTTTTCTCCATTCAAACTATTATCCCTGGGGATAGGGGATTAAGAATACTTCCCACGTATTCCCTGCGTGTCGTAGAAGGCGACTAAAAGGGGAGGGAGCGGGGGGCTGGAAATCCTTCCCTCTCGTTTTTTTTTTTTAATTCTCCAAAAGAAGGAACACAGGGGGCCAGGTGAGGATATTCCAAAAAAGGCCCAGTCCTCTGTTCTTAACGCTACCTCGCTATCGCGGGAAATGGCGAATAGTATGAAAAAAAAAAAATATATATATATATATATATATATATATATATATATATATATATATATATATATATATATATATATGTATATATATATATATATATATATATATATATATATATATATATATATATATATATATATATATATATATATATATATATATATATATATATATATAGATATATATATATATATATATATATATATATATATATATATATATATATATATATATATATATATATATATATATATATATATATATATATATATATATATATATATATATTTCTTTTCTTTTTATTTTTTTTTGCTTTGTCGCTGTCTCCCGCGTTTGCGAGGTAGCGCAAGGAAACAGACGAAAGAAATGGCCCAACCCACCCCCATACACATGTATATACATACGTCAACACACGCAAATATACATACCTACACAGCTTTCCATGGTTTACCCCAGACGCCCTGATTCAATCCACTGACAGCACGTCAACCCCGGTATACCACATCGATCCAATTCACTCTATTCCTTGCACTCCTTTCACCCTCCTGCATGTTCAGGCCCCGATCACACAAAATCTTTTTCACTCCATCTTTCCACCTCCAATTTGGTCTCCCACTTCTCCTCGTTCCCTCCACCTCCGACACATATATCCTCTTGGTCAATCTTTCCTCACTCATTCTCTCCATGTGCCCAAACCATTTCAAATCATCCTCTTCTGCTCTCTCAACCACGCTCTCTTTATTTCCACACATCTCTCTTACCTTTACGTTACTTACTCGATCAAACCACCTCACACCACACATTGTCCTCAAACATCTCATTTCCGCACATCCATCCTCCTGCGCACAACTCTATCCATAGCCCACGCCTCGCAACCATACAACATTGTTGGAACCACTATTCCTTCAAACATACCCATTTTTGCTTTCCGAGATAATGTTCTCGACTTCCACACATTCTTCAAGGCTCCCAGATTTTCGCCCCCTCCCCCACCCTATGATCCACTTCCGCTTCCATGGTTCCATCCGCTGCCAGATCCACTCCCAGATATCTAAAACACTTCACTTCCTCCAGTTTTTCTCCATTCAAACTCACCTCCCAATTGACTTACCCTCAACCCTACTGTACCTAATGACCTTGCTCTTATTCACATTTACTCTTAACTTTCTTCTTTCACACACTTTACCAAACTCTGTCACCAGCTTCTGCAGTTTTTCACATGAATCAGCCACCAGCGCTGTATCATCAGCGAACAACAACTGACTCACTTCCCAAGCTCTCTCATCCCCAACAGACTTCTTACTTGCCCCTCTTTCCAAAACTCTTGCATTTACCTCCCTAACAACCCCATCCATAAACAAATTATTCAACCATGGAGACATCACACACCCCTGCCGCAATCCTACATTCACTGAGAACCAATCACTTTCCTCTCTTCCTACACGTACACATGCCTTACATCCTCGATAAAAACTTTTCTCTGCTTCTAACAACTTGCCTCCCACACCACATATTCTTAATACCTTCCTCAGAACATATCTATCAACTCTATCAGATGCCTTCTCCAGATCCTTAAATGCTACATACAAATCCATTTGCTTTTCTAAGTATTTCTCACATACTTTCTTCAAAGCAAACACCTGATCCACACATCCTCTACCACTTCTGAAACCACACTGCTCTTCCCCAATCTGATGCTCTGTACATGCCTTCACCCTCTCAATCAATACCCTCCCATATAATTTACCAGGAATACTCAACAAATTTATACCTCTGTAATATATATATATATATATATATATATATATATATATATATATATATATATATATATATATATATATATATATATATATGTATTATTATTATTATTATTATACTTTCTCGCTGTCTCCCGTGTTAGCGAGGTAGCGCAACGAAACAGACGAAAGAATAGCCGAACCCACATACATACCCGTGTATATACATGCACATGCACACACGCCCATATACATACCTATACATTTCAACGTATACATATATATACACACTCAGACATATACATATATACACATGTACATAATTCATACTGTCTCTCTTATTCATTCCCGTCGCCACTCCGCCTCACACGAAATGACAACCCCCTGCCTCTGCATCTGCGCGAATTAACGGTATTAAAAGACAAGAAAAGCCACATTCGTTCACACAGAGTCTCTAGCTATCATGTATAACGCACCGAAACCAAAGCTCCCTTTCCACATTCAGGCCCCACAAAACTTTCCATAGTTTGCCCCAGACGCTCCAAATGCTCTGGTTCGATCCACTCACAGCACATCGACCCCGGTATACCACAGCCTTCCAATTCAATCTATTCCTTGCACGCCTTTCACCTTCCTGCACGCTCAGGCCCCGATCGCTCAAAATCTTTTTCACTCGATCTTTCCACCTCCAATTTCGACACCCACTTCTCCTCGTTCCCTCTACCTCTGACACATATATCCGCTTTGTCAATCTTTCCTCGCTCATTCTCTCCATATGACCAAACCATTTCAAAACACCCTCTTCTCCTCTCTCAGCCACACTCTTTTTATTACCACACATCTCTCTTACCCTTATATGACTTACTCGATCAAACCACCTCACACAAGAGATTGTCCTCAAACATCTCATTTCCAGCACATCCACCCTTCTCCGCACAACTCTGTCTATAGCCCACGCCTCGCAACCATATAAGGTTGTTCGAACCACTATTCCTTAAAACATACCCATTTTTGGTTTCCAAGATAACGCTCTCGACTTCCACACATTTTTCAACGCTCCCAAAACTTTCGCCGCCTCCTCAACCCTATGATTCACTTCCACTTCCATGGTTTCATCTGCTGCCAAATCTACTCCCAGATATCTAAAACACTTCACTTCCCCCAGATTTTCTCCATTCAAACTGACCTCCCAATTGCCTGGTCCCTAAACCATAATGTGCCTAATAACCTTGCTCTTATTCACATTTGCACTCAGCTTTCTTCTTTCACACACTTTACCAAACTCAGTCACCAGCTTGTGCAGTTTCTCACATGAATCAGCCACCAGCGCTGTATCTTCAGCGATAAACAACCGACTCACTTCCTAAGCTCTCTCATACACAACTGACTGCATACTTGCCCCTCTTTCCAAAACTCTTGCATTCATGTCCCTAACGACCCCATCCATAAACAAATTAAAAAACCATGGAGACATCACGCACCCCTGCCAGAAACCAACATACACTGAGAACCAGCCACTTTCCTCTCTTCCTTCACGTACACATGCCTTATATCCTCGATAAACTACTTTCCACTGCTTCTAACAACTTGCCTCCCACACCATATATTCTTAATACGTTCCACAGAGCATCTCTATCATCTCTATCACATGCCTTCTCCAGATCCATAAATGCTACATACAAATCCATTTGCTTTTCTAAGTATTTCTCACATACATTCTTCAAAGCAAACACCTGATCCACACATACTCTAACACTTTTGAAACCACACTGCTCTTTCCTAATCTGATGCTCTGTACATGCCTTCACCCTCTCAATCAATACCCTCCCACACAATTTCCCAGGAATACTCAACAAACTTATACCTCTGTAATTTGAGCTACCCGTTTGCCTTTGTACAATGGCACTATGCATGCATTCCGTCAATCTTCAGGGACCTCACCATGAATCATACATATCTTAGATAACCTCACCAACCAGTCAACATTACAGTCACCCCCTTTTTTAATAAATTCCAATGCAATACCATTCATATCCGCTGCCTTGCCGGCTTTCATCTTCCGCAAAGCTTTTACTATCTCTTCTCTGTTTACCAAATCCTTCTCCTTGACCCTCTTACTTTACACACCACATCGACCAAAACACCCTATATCTGTCCCTCTATCATCAAACACATTCAAGAAACCTTCAAAATACTCACTCCATCTCCTTCTCACATCACCACTACTTGTTATCACCTCCCCACTAGCCCCCTTCACTGATGTTCCCATTTGTTCCCTTATCTAACGCACTTTATTTACCTCCTTCCAAAACATCCTTTCATTCTCCCTAAAATTCAATAATACTCTCTCACTCCAACCCTTATTTGCCCTCTTTTTCACCTCTTGCACCTTTCTCTTGACCTCCTGCCTCCTTCTTTTATACATCTCCCAGTCATTTGCATTTTTTTCCTGCAAAAATAATCGAAATGCCTCTCTCTTCTCTTTCACTAATAATCTTACTTCTTCATCGCACCACTCACTACCATTTCTATTCTGCCTACCTCCTATGCTTCTTATGCCACAAGCATCTTTTGCGCAAGCCATCACTGCTTACCTAAATACATCCCATTCTTCCCCCACTCCCCTTACGTAGTTTGTTCTCATCTTTTTGCATTCTGTACTCAATCTCTCCTGGTACTTCCTCACACAAGTATCCTTCCCAAGCTCGCTTACTCTCACCACTCTCTTCACTCCAACATTCTCTCTTCTTTTCTGAAAACCTCTAAAAATCTTCCCTTTCGCCTCCACATAATAATGATCAGACATCCCTCCCGTTGCACCTCTCCGCACATTAACATCCAAAAGTCTCTCTTTCGCGCACCTATCAATTAACATGTAATCCAATAACGCTCTCTGGCCATCTCTCCTAATTATATTCGTATATTTATGTTTAGCTTTCTTTTTAAACTAGGTATTCCCTATCACCAGTTCTTTTTCAGCACATAAATCTACAAGCTCTCTACCATTTCCACTTACAACACTGAACATCCCAGCACACCAGTTATTCTCTCATCTGCCACATTACCCACTTTTGCATTCAAATCACCCATCATTATATCCCGGTGTCGTGTATCAAAACTACTTACACACTCACTCAGCTGTTCCCAAAACATTTGCCCCACACAGCTTTCATGGTTTACCCAAACGCTTCACATGCTCTGGTTCAATCCATTCACAGCATGTCGACCCCGGTATACCACATCGTTGCAATTCACTCTATTCCTCGCACGCCTTTCACCCTCCTGCATGTTCAGGCCCCGATCACTCAAAATCTTTTTCACACCATCTTCCCACCTCCAATTTGGTCTCTCGCTTTTCCTCGTTCCCTCCAGCTCTGACAAATATATCCTCTTTGTCAATCTTTCCTCACTCATTCTCTCCATTTGACCAAATCATTTCAAAACACCCTCTCTGCTCACTCAACCACACTCTTTTCATTACCACACATCTCTCTTACCCTTTCATTACTTACTCGATCAAATCACCTCACACCTCATATTGTCCTCAAACATATCATTTCCAGTATATCCACCCTCCGCAAAATTCTATGTATATCCCACGCCTCGCAACCATATAACATTGTTGGAACCTCCTTTCCTTGAAACATACGCATTTTTACTTTCGAAAATAACGTTCTCGACTTCGAAACATTTTGCAACGCTCCTAAAACTGTTGCCCCTCCCTCACCCTATGATTCGCTTCCCCTTCTATGGTTCCATCCGAAGCCAAATACACTCCCAGATATCTGAAAGACTTTACTTCCGCCAGTTTTGCTCCATTCAAACTTACCTCCCAATTGACTTGTCCCTCAATCCTACTGTACCTAATAACCATGCTCTTAATACATTTACTCTTAGCTTTCAACTCTCACACACTTTACCAAACTCAGTCACCAGCTTCTGCAGTTTCTCACATGAATCAGCCACCAGCTATGTATCATCAGAGAACAACTGACTCACTTCCCAAGGTCTCGCATCCACAACAGAGTGAATACTTGCCCCTCTTTCTAAAACTCTTGCATTTACCTCCCTAACAACTCCATCCATAAAAAAATTAAACAACAGTGGAGACATCACGCACCCCTGCTGCAAACCTACATTCACTGAGAACCAATCACTCTCCTGTCTCCTTACTCGTACACATGCCTTACATCCTCGATAAAATCATTTCACTGCTTCTGACAACTTGCCTCCCACACCCTATATTCTTAATACCTTCCACAGAGCATCTCTATCAACTCTATCATATGCCCTCCCCAGATCAATGAATGCTACATACAAATCCATTTGCTTTTCAAAGTATTTATCACATACATTCTTCAAAGCAAACCTGATCCACATATCCTCCACCACTTCTGAAAGCACACTGCTCTTCCCCAATCTGATGCTCTGTACATGTCTTCACCCTCTCAATCAATACCCACCCATATAATTTCCCAGGAATAATAAAGAGACTTATATCTTTGTAATTTGAGCACTCACTCTTATCCCCTTTGCCTTTGTAGAATGTCACTATGCAACCATTCCGCCAATCCTCAGGCACCTCACCATGATTCATATATACATTAAATAACTTTACCAACCAGTCAACAACACAATCAACCGCTCTTTTAATAGATTCCACTGTAATACCATCTATACCCGCTACCTAGCCAGGTTTCATCATCCGCAAAGCTTTTACTACTTTTTCTCTGTTACCAAATTATTCTCCCAAACCTTCTCACTTTGCATACCACATCGAACAAAACATTATGTATATGCTCCTCCATCATCAATCACATTCAACAAAATACTCACTCCATCTCCTTGTCACATCACAACTACGTGTTATCACATCCCCGTTTGCCCCCTTCACTGATGTTCCCATTTGTTCCCTTGTCTTACGCACTCCTTTTACCTCCTTCTAAAACATTTTTTTTATTCTCCCTAAAAATTTTAATGATACTCTCTGACCCCAACTCTCATTTGCCCTCTTTTTCACCTCTTGCACCTTTCTCTTCACCTCCTGCCTCTTTCTTTTTATACGTCTCCCACTAATTTGCATTTTTTTCCTGCAAAAATAATCGAAATGCTCTCTCTTCTCTTTCACTAATAATCTTACTTCTTCATCGCACCACTCACTACCCTTTCTAATCTTCCCACCTCCCCAATTTGGTCTCTCGCTTTTCCTCGTTCCCTCCAGCTCTGACAAATAATCCTCTTTGTCAATCTTCCTCACTCATTCTCTCCATTTGACCAAATCATTTCAAAACACCCTCTCTGCTCACTCAACACACTCTTTTCATTACCACACATCTCTCTTACCCTTTCATTACTTACTCGATCAAATCACCTCACACCTCATATTGTCTCAAACATATCATTTCCAGTATATCCACCCTCCGCAAAATTCTATGTATATCCCACGCCTCGCAACCATATAACATTGTTGGAACCTCCTTTCCTTGAAACCTACGCATTTTTACTTTCGAAAATAACGTTCTCGACTTCGAAACATTTTGCAACGCTCCTAAAACTGTTGCCCTCCCTCACCCTATGATTCGCTTCCCCTTCTATGGTTCCATCCGAAGCCAAATACACTCCCAGATATCTGAAAGACTTTACTTCCGCCAGTTTTGCTCCATTCAAACTTACCTCCCAATTGACTTGTCCCTCAATCCTACTGTACCTAATAACCATGCTCTTAATACATTTACTCTTAGCTTTCAACTCTCACACACTTTACCAAACTCAGTCACCAGCTTCTGCAGTTTCTCACATGGAATCAGCACCAGCTATGTATAATCAGAGAAACAACTGACTCACTTCCCGGTTCGCATATCCACAACAGAGTGAATACATGCCCCTCTTTCTAAAAACTCTTGCATTTACCTCCCTAACAACTCCATCCATAAAAAAATTAAACAACAGTGAGACATCACGCACCCCTGCTGCAAACCTACATTCACTGAGAACCAATCACTCTCCTGTCTCCTTACTCGTACACATGCCTACATCCTCGATAAAATCATTTCACTGCTTCTGCAAACTTGCCTCCCACACCCTATATTCTTAATACCTTCCACAGAGCATCTCTATCAACTCTATCATATGCCTCCCCAGATCAATGAATGCTACATACAAATCCATTTGCTTTTCAAAGTATTTATCACATACATTCTTCAAAGCAAACCTGATCCACATATCCTCCACCACTTCTGAAAGCACACTGCTCTTCCCCAATATGATGGTCTGTACATGCCTTCACCCTCTCAATCAATACCCTCCCATATAATTTACCAGGAATACTCAACAAACATATACCTCAGTAATTTGAGCAATCACTCTTATCCCCTTTGCCTTTGTACAATGGCACTATGCAAGCATATCGCCAATCCTCAGGCACCTCACCATGAATCATACATACATTAAATAACCTACCCAACCAGTCAACAATACAGTCACGACCCTTTTTTGATAAATTCCACTGGAATACCATCCAAACCTTCTGCCTTGCCGGCTTTCATCTTCCGCAAAGCTTTTACTACCTCTTCTCAGTTTGCCAAATCATTTTCCCTAACCCTCTCAATTTGCACACCACATCGACCAAAACACCCTATATCTGCCACTCTTTCATGAAACACATTCAACAAACCTTCAAAATACTCACTCCATCTCCTTCGCACATCACCACTTCTTGTTATCACCTCCCCATTTGCAGCCTTCACTGAAGTTCCCAATTTCCCCTGTCTTACGCAAGTCATTTACCTCCTTCCAAAACATTTTTTTATTCTCCCTAAAATTTAATGATACTCTCTGACCCCAACTCTCATTTGCACTGTTTTTCACCTCTTGCACCTTTCTCTTCACCTCCTGCCTCTTTCTTTTATACGTCTCCCACTAATTTGCATTTTTTTCCCTGCAAAAATCGTCCAAATGCCTCTCTCTTCTCTTTCACTAATAATCTTACTTCTTCATCGCACCACTCACTACCCTTTCTAATCAACCCACCTCCAACGCTTCTTATGCCAGAAGCATCTTTTGCGCAAGCTATCACTGCTTCCCTAGATACATCCCATTCCTAACCCACTCCCCTTACCTCCTTTGTTCTCACTTTTTTCCATTCTGTACTCAGTCTCTCCTGGTACTTCCTCACACAAGTCTCCTTCCTAAGGTCACTTACTCTCACCAATCTCTTCACCCCAACATTCTGTCTTCTTTTCTGAAAACTCATACAAATCTTCACCTTCGCCGCCACAGGATAATGATCAGACATCCCTGCATTTGCACCTCTCAGCACATTAACATCCAAAAGTCTCTCTTTCGCGCGCCTATCAATTAACACGTAATGCAAGAACACTCTCTGGCCATCTTTCCTAATTACATAAGTATACTTATGTAAATCTTGCTTTTTATACTAGGTATTCCCAATCACCAGTCCTTTTTCAGCACATAAATCTACAAGCTCTTCACCATTTCCATTTACAACACTGAACATCCCCATGTATACCAATTATACCCTCAACTGCCACATTACTCACCTTTGCATTCAAATCACCCATCACTATAACCTGGTCTTTTGCATCAAAACCACTAACACACTCATTCAGCTGTTCCCAAAACACTTGCCTCTCATGATCTTTCTTCTCATGCCCAGGTGCATATGCACCAATAATCATCCATCTCTCTCAGTCAACAATTTACTTTCTTACACTCTATCACATACTCCCACAACTCCTGTTTCAGGAGTAGTGCTACTCCTTCCCTTGCTCTTGTCCTCTCACTAACCCCTGACTCTACTCCCAAGACATTTCCAAACCACTCTTCCCCTTTACCCTTGACTTTCGTTTCACTCATAGCCAGAAAATCCAGGTTCCTTTCCTCAAACATACTACCTATCTCTCCGTTTTTCTAATCATGGTTATATCCACACACATTTAGACACCCCAATCTGAGCCTTCAAGGAGGATGAGCACTCCCCGCGTGACTCCTTCTTCTGTTTCCCCTTTTAGAAAGTTAAAATGCAAGAGGGGAGGGTTTCTGGCCCCCCGCTCCCGTCCCCTTTAGTCGCCTTCTACGAAACGTGAGGAATGCGTTGGAAGTATTCTTTCTCCCCTATTCCCAGGGATATTTCTATCTCCCCTATCCCCAGGGATAATTCTTTCTCCCCTATCAACAGAGATAATTCTTTCTCCCCTATCTCCTGGGATAGTTCTTTCTCCCCTATCCCCAGAATTATCACCCCCTCCCCCACACTTTGATTCACTTCCGCCTCAATGGTTACATCCGCTGCCAAATCCACTCCCAGATATCTAAAACACTTTACTTCCTCCAGTTTTTCTCCATTCAAACTTACCTCCCAGTTGAATTGACCCTCAACTCTACCGTACCTAATAGCCTTGCTCTTATTCACATTTACTCTTAACTTTCTTCTTTGACACACACTTTACCAAACTCAGTCACCAGCTTCTGCAGTTTCTCACATGAATCAGCCACCAGCACTGTATCATCAGCGAACAACAACTGACTCACTTCCCAGGCTCTCTCATCCACAACAGACTGCATACTTGCACCTCCTTCCAAAACTCTAGCATTCACCTCCCCAACAACCCCATCCAAAAACAATTTAAACAACCATGGAGACATCACACACCCCTGCCGAAAACCTACATTCAATGAGAACCAATGACTTTCCTCTCATCCTACACGTACACATGCCTTACATCCTCGATGAAAACTTTTCACTGCTTCTAACAACTTGCCTCCCACACCATATATTCTTAATACCTTCCACAGAGCATCTTTATCAAATCTAACATATGCCTTCTCCACATCCATAAATGCTACATACAAATTCACTTGCTTTTTGAAGTATTTCTCACATACATTCTTCAAAGCAAACACCTGATCCACACATCCTCTACCACTTCTGAAACCACACTGGTCTTCCCCAATCTGATGCTCTGTACATGCCTTCACCCTCTCAGTCAATACCCTCCAATATGATTTACCATGAATACTCAACAAACTTATACCTCTGTAATATGAACACTAATCTTTGTCCAATTTGCCTTTGTACAATGGCACTATGCAAGCATTCCGCCAATCCTCAGGCACCTCACCATGAATTATACATACATTAGATAACCTAACCAACCAGTCAACAATACAGTCACGCCCCTTTTTTGATAAATTCCACTGCAATACCATCCAAACCCGTTGCCTTGCCGGCTTTCATCTTCTGCAAAGCTTTTACCACCTCTTCTATGTTTACCAAATCATTTTCCCTAACCCTCTCAATTTGCACACCACCTCGACCAAAACACCCTATTTCTGCCACTCTTTCATAAAACACATTCAACAAACCTTCAAAATACACACTCCATCTCCTTCTCACATCACAACTTCTTTGTTATCACCTACCCATTTGCAGCCTTCACTGAAGTTCCCAATTTCCCCTGTCTTACGCACGTCATTTACATCCATCCAAAACATCTTTTTATTCTCCCAAAAATTTAATGATACTCTCTCACCACAACTATCATTTGCCCTCTTTTTCACCTCTTGCACCTTTCTCTTAACCTCCTGCCTCCTTCTTTTATACACCTCCCACTCATATATATATATATATATATATATATATATATATATATATATATATTATCCCTGGGGATAGGGGAGAAAGAATACTTCCCTCGTATTCCCTGCGTGTCGTAGAAGGCGACTAAAAGGGGAGGGAGCGGATGGCTTTTTATTTTTTTTTTTCCCATAAGAAGGAACAGAGAAGGGGGGCCAGGTGAGGATATTCCCTGAAAGGCCCAGTCCTATGTTCTTAACGCTACCTCGCTAATGCGGGAAATGGCGAATAGTATGAAAAAAAAAAAAAAAAAATATATATATATATATATATATATATATATATATATATATATATATATACATATATATATATATATATATATATATATATCTTTCTTTCTTTCATACTATTCGCCATTTCCCGCGTTAGCAAGGTAGCGTTAAGAACAGAGGACTGGGCCTCTGAGGGAATATCCTCACCTAGCCTCATTCTCTGTTCCTTCTTTTGGAAAATTTAAAAAAAAAAAAAAAACGAGAGGGGAGGATTTCCAGCCCCCCGCTCCCTCCCCTTTTAGTCGCCTTCTACGACACGCAGGGAATACGTGGGAAGTATTCTTTCTCCCCTATCCCCAGTTTATGAAAAGCATAAGTTCAGCACAATCTAGTTTTCTAAACACATGACTAAAAAGGTAAATTTTCACATTCTACCTCTACTGAGATATTGCTGAATCAATGTGCTTAACTACATCCAGTACAACATTTTACTCAAGCCTATCTATCAATCATCTTTTCGTCCATTCCCATTTACATGGGGTAGGTCAGGTGTATAACAATGAGCACTTATGCTTTTAAGAACTGATCACTCTCATTTTCTCCATAGCAATTTACCCATGCTAAATCAGGTGCATACAGCTTCTCTCTGAAGCTATATGTATCATTTATTTGAATAATTTTTGCAAACTGGTGGCCCAGCCCCTAATCCATATGCAGAATAATACTGTTGATACATACAGCAGTGGACAGTGATATTAAAACTTTAAAGAGGTATACATTATGAAGAAAGAATATAAAATAAGGTAAAATTCACTACCGCATGTTGACACTTTTTTTAGCCATATCTAATAACATTAATAACTTTAAGATGCCATAGCAGCATTAATGTCCAAACTAAAACGTGAGAAATAGCAGTGAAAGTAACAATAATCCCAAATTCCTAAACTGTAACTGTATATATATATATATATATATATATATATATATATATATATATATATATATGTATATATATATATATATATATATATATATATATATATATTTTTTTTTTTTCCTTTGTCGCTGTCTCCCGCGTTTGCGAGGTAGCGCAAGGAAACAGACGAAAGAAATGGCCCCACACACCCCCATACACATGTATATACATACATCCACACACGCAACTATACATACCTACTCAGCTTTCCATGGTTTACCCCAGACGCTTCACATGCCCTGATTCAATCCACTGACAGCACGTCAACCCCGGTATACCACATCGCTCAAATTCACTCTATTCCTTGCCCTCCTTTCACCCACCTGCATGTTCAGGACCCGATCACACAAAATCTTTTTCACTCCATCTTTCCACCTGCAATTTGGTCTCCCTCTTCTCCTCGTTCCCTCCACCTCAGACACATATATCCTCTTGGTCAATCTTTCCTCACTCATTCTCTCCATGTGCCCAAACCATTTCAAAACACCCTCTTCTGCTCTCTCAACCACGCTCTTTTTATTTCCACACATCTCTCTTACCCTTACGTTACTTACTCGATCAAACCACCTCACACCACACATTGTCCTCAAACATCTCATTTCCAGCACATCCATCCTCCTGCGCACAACTCTATCCATAGCCCACGCCTCGCAACCATACAACATTGTTGTAACCACTATTCCTTCAAACATACCCATTTTTGCTTTCCGAGATAATGTTCTCGACTTCCACACATTCTTCAAGGCTCCCAGAATTTTCGCCCCCTCCCCCACCCTATGATCCACTTCCGCTTCCATGGTTCCATCCGCTGCCAGATCCGCTCCCAGATATCTAAAACACTTCACTTCCTCCAGTTTTTCTCCATTCAAACTCACCTCCGAATTGACTTGACACTCAACCCTACTGTACCTAATAACTTTGCTCTTATTCACATTTACTCTTAACTTTCTTCTTTCACACACTTTACCAAACTCAGTCACCAGCTTCTGCAGTTTCTCACATGAATCAGCCACCAGCGCTGTATCATCAGCGAACAACAACTGACTCACTTCCCAAGCTCTCTCATCCCCAACAGACTTCATACTTGCCCCTATTTCCAAAACTCTTGCATTTACCTCCCTAACAACCCCATCCATAAACAAATTAAACAACCATGGAGACATCACACACCCCTGCCGCAAACCTACATTCACTGAGAACCAATCACTTTCCTCTCTTCCTACACGTACACATGCCTTACATCCTCGATAAAAACTTTTCACTGCTTCTAACAACTTGCCTCCCACACCATATATTCTTAATACCTTCCACAGAGCATCTCTATCAACTCTATCATATGCCTTCTCCAGATCCATAAATGCTACATACAAATCCATTTGCTTTTCAAAGTATTTCTCACATACATTCTTCAGAGCAAACACCTGATCCACACATCCTCTGCCACTTCTGAAACCACACTGCTCTTCCCCAATCTGATGCTCTGTACATGCCTTCACCCTCTCAATCAATACCCTCCCATATAATTTACCAGGAATACTTAACAAACTTATACCTCTGTAATTTGAGCACTCACTGTTATCCCCTTTGCCTTTGTACAATGGCACTATGCACGCATTACGCCAATCCTCAGGCACCTCACCATGAGTCCTACATACATTAAATAACCTTACTAACCAGTCAACAATACAGTCACCCCCTTTTTTAATAAATTCCACTGCAATACCATCCAAACCTGCTGCCTTGCCGGCTTTCATCTTCCGCAAAGCTTTTACTACCTCTTCTCTGTTTACCAAATCATTTTCCCTAACCCTCTCACTTTGCACACCACCTCGACCAAAACACCCGAAATATGCCACTCTATCATCAAACACATTCAACAAACCTTCAAAATACTCACTCCATCTCCTTCTCACATCACCACTACTTGTTTCTTTCTTTCATGCTATTCACCATTTCCTGCATCAGCGAGGTAGCGTTAAGAACAGAGGATTGGACATTTGAGGGATTATCCTCACCTGGCCCCCTTCTCTGTTCTTCT